>NC_088386.1:7021637-7322586 GCF_037993035.2 Macaca fascicularis | reverse complement strand
AATAAAACCATAGCATTCCCCTTCTTGATTCACGTGAAATAAAATTGAGATTTCTTACTGGTAAGTAAAAGTCCTTGTTGAACGATTGTTCCCAGAATCTACAGGGTTGACTCCTTCTACCAATGTGATTCTTAATTTTAATGTCACCTCTTCAGAGAAGTCCCCCCGACTCTTCGTCTAGTTACCTGTCTTCCTTCTTGTGCACCCATCATTAGCCCATTATTATATGCCCATGGATATGTGATGTGCTGTCATTTACTTTGTGTTGTTCACCACAAAACAGAATCTCACTGGCAGGTTTGCTTACTTCTTTCTTGTTTGCCTACTCTAGTACCTGCACAGGAAAATGTACCATGAGATCAGGCACCTTGTCTACTAACAGCCAGCACTTAATTGGCACAAAAAGACAGTCAGTATTTGTTGAGTGGGTATATAGATCTATCAATCCAGCCTCATTCTCTCAGCTTAGGCAACCAGGTTCTTCCGGAATTACTTGGTTTTAATAAACCTGTTGTAGTTTCTAAGAAACTACTTTTGTTTCTATGGGCTTAGTAATTTTTTCAAATTTTAGTTGCGTATGTTGCTAAAGATTGGTAGAATTCTTACAGCTCTATAGTTTCTTCAGACTTAACCCTTTATAGTTTGGAAAAATTAACATATTTCTTCCACTAATTTATTCATTCAGTAGATACCATTTATTTAGCCTTTAAGATACCAGACATCTTGCAATGCTCTAGGAACATCAGAAAAAATAAGACCTTTTTCTGGACTCTGTCAGTCTTGTATTTGTACTCGGAAGCACTTTTCTTGTGATTACATGTCATCAGTTAACTGTGGGATTGTCTAACGTCTGCTTCCCCTGACTCGACAAGACAGCTTTCCACAATGCCCTGCATTGTCAACATTGTCAAATGTTGGAACCTGAAATTCTATTAGAGAGAATACATCCTAATGAACCTTCTAATACTCAGGTGATTTTTTTATTCACAAAATCAAAGTTAGCCACCTACGATTCCTGAGCATAGGCAGCTCCAGGTACAAAGTTTAGCTGTTGACCGGGCCAAGAGCTTCTGGGCTAGCGTGCTTCCAATCCCCTATCCCTTACCTGTGTTCTCAGACCTAGTTCTACATAAGAATCACCTTGGGACATACATGCTTTTAACATGCCTGCTCTAACTGCGCTTCGATTAGATCATGATCTCCGGGCAGGGTCTCCAGTGCTTGTATAAGCATTTTGTTGCTGTTGGTTCTAGGCAAGCGTGGTGAGGAACCAGAATTTAAAGTTGTTATCTCAAATATCACTTCATTCTTAGTCTGCACTGTCATTTCCATGTCTGTGATTGCTAATCCTAAGGATTTTAAATGACATCTGAAAACTTGAGAAGTCAGTATAATGTTAAATATATGGGCTCTGAATTCAAACCACCAGACCTAGAAACTTGACTTCACCACCAACTAGTTGGATAATCTTGGGCAATCTTGGGTCTTCTGTGGACACCAGTTTCCTTTTCTATGAAAATAAAGGTAATAATAATAATAGTGTTGCTTCACGCATGTAATTGTATGAAATAGTGCTTTGCATAACGTAAGCACCCAAAAAGTGTTAGTTATGAGCATCGCTGCCTTCATCAGATATTTAGGCTGCTGGCCAAACTTCTCTATGTTTCTTTTTCCCATTATTATTCAGGACCACATCTCATCTGTATCTCCGAGGAAGGTCAGCTTTTTTACCTACCAGGTCCCAAAGGATTGCAGCACCTTGGTCAGGCCATCTGGGGTCTAGGCTACCTGAAGTTCTGTCTGGGGGCTTCCATTTGAATTTCTTTAAATATGGGAAGCTAATGAACTTTAAAAAACATTATAAATTCTGATAAAGTATAATGATCTGTCAGGCTTCCCAGTCTCATTACGAATTACAAACATCACTTCATACTTCAGGTCGCCTCCGTTCCATGCAAGACCTTGGTCCTATTTGGTTAATTACCGGCGAGTGGTATCATCCATCAGAACTGAAGTTGTATTCTCCTTCCCCAGGTATATAATCTTGTCATTCCAGCTTCAGCTGCCCTCTTTGTTGCTGTTCTCATCACCTAGGGTCATTTGTCACACATGGTAGAGGCCAGAAAGTTGTAAATCTCACCTCTGGCATGGTAAGGCCCATACAGCCCTATCACAGGGAACTTCAGAAGGCACTGTTTACAGCTCTGTCAGCCCTCGAAGTGGGAAGGGACAGGATGGCAGCAGTCAGACCTGGGGCATTGGCAGTCCAATATGATCTTTGATTCCCACTTTGTAAATCATAGCATTTATAAGAGTTGGAAAAATCTCCAAGATGCCAGATTCATTGCAGTTCCCTCATTAGATTTAAATGAAATTTCCTACCTTTCTTTCTCTTAGTTCCTAGAGGAATGGCTGAAAAATCTCTTCTGTGAAGAGACAAATGTACACACGTACATGGAATAACAACACTTAAATAAAAGACCCTGTGATCTTCCATCTTAAATCAATGACTTCTTTATGAACTTTTCTGACTGGTTGAGGATCTGAAGGCTCCTTCAATAGTCAACAAACATTACCCAGTAGGCTCCCTCTACTAGGCTTCAGAGATACAAAAATAAATAAGACAATCCTTGCCCTTTAGGAACTCACAGATTTTCAGAAGCTACAAAAGGTAGATAAACAAATGCTCATAAATATGGAAGTTTAAGAAACCAAGTCTTTGGTAAGGCTTGCAAAGGAGAAAAAAAAATACACAGCTAACACAGTTTCCTGATGAATTAATGCTCTGCGCTGCCCAGTGTGTGATTTGACTGATGATATTGCTGTGATTCCTGTGACCCATATGGTAATGGCGGTGATTTTAAAGGAAACCTTAAAAGGGAAAAATGACCTAGTAGTTGGATCAACCACTTTATGCAGCAGTAGGTTTCCACAAAAATGCCAAAGCCTTGCCTCCTACAATTTGTTTTGCATTTACGCCCTGTTGAAGTGGTCACTGGAGTGATTGACCATGACTCCCCTCTGCCTCCTGGAACTAAATGGCTTAGTCTGTGCCCAGGTAGAATCATTAACAAAGACTGTTCACCTTCTCTTAAACATAAAACCATCCTAAATCTTTTTTTTAAAAAAACTGCAAGGGAGAAAAATAATAACTATCATCTCTAATTGTGACATTGCTATTTAAATGACTCTCATTGTACGAACATCCTTTCAGTGGTCAATTGTGTCAACACTGTAGCTTAAGACCAGTGTTGATGGTAGAAGTCAGGAAGCAGCTTGTCATTGCAGGATGCTGCTACCACAACACGAGTTGATCATTCCTTTCCTTCTGTGAGCTTATGACTAAAATTTCTGAAACCTCATCCCCGCAGTGAAACATTTTGCTAACCTGTCTACACCTTAGTGGAGTGATCACTATCTTCTCACTGCCCACCACGCACCTCTTACTTGGGTGACCAGATGGCCCAGCTTGCTCCTTAGTTCTATTCCACGCTTGTCACCCCATTTCATTATTTATAGCTCCCCTTTTCAATCCCACAAGTCCTCATTAGGGTAATAAGTTGTAGGGACCACCATAATGCTTCCTTGTACCACATCTTACAGTCGCGCAGTGATGCATTTGCTATGTCACTGTTAGGGTGTTTGAGTTCCTGGGTGGCATGGTTCATGTCTTTGTTATCTTTGCATCTCAGAGCTCAGAACAGTGACCAGAAGGAATACAGAATATGCTTAATACCTGCCAATGGATTTAGGAGTAACAAATAAAATGAGATCTACTATGGGAGTTCCCTAAAATGAATACATTATTTTTGTGTAATCTTTGTCGTTATTCAACAGTCCAGTTGAACCACAAATTTTAAGTGCACCCAAAAAGACACCCACACATCTGAAATATCTAAAAGCAAAACAAAACAAAACAAAAAACTAAGCATTATGAGAAGGCGAGTCTCACTGTCAGAACTAGAATGTATCTCTGCTGAGGTTATGACTGGAATTCAGAGTTCTGATTTTTTTGTGCACTGTGATTGTTTTCATGTTCCCTTCTTGAAACTCATCCTGTTTCTCATGTGCTATCATGCATAGGAATGTCAGAAATTTTGAAAGAAAAGCTGTGTTAGGAGTTGTCACAGTTAGCTTTGGAAACTTTCATCGTTTTCCTAGTTCATCTGAGGTGATCAGAGTTACTGATAAGGCCTGGCAAAGACACAGAATTGGTGGAGGAATCTGTGCACATTTGAACTGACCATGGAAACCTTGGTGGTTTGTGGATTGCTGGCCAAAGCCCTCGAGTCTTCAGTGCAAGAGTATGGTCTGAATAGTCATCATTTTTCTTATATAACGTATCATGACATAAGCTTCAAAATGTAATTGTACTGAAAATCATGTTTACTGTGAACAACCGAAGATGCCAAGTGGGACTGATTGTCGGGGTGAATCCATAGCTTCTCCTGTCAATGTTGAGCTTTGGCTTTCTGGCCCATGAGGAAGCTGACTCCTCGTCCCTGGCCCACACAGGAGCCCAGCTGGCCCACTTGGGGATTCAAGCTTGGAATCTGTTATTCAGTGAAGCCCTTTTTTTAGCTGGTTTGTTGACAAGCTACCAACATCCATCAAATGTGCCAGCATATGCCTCCGGAACTCTGTCTTTCTCAGAAAGCAAGCTGTGACAGCCAGGTCAGCAATTATGGGCCTGGTGGGAAGTCGGCCAGTGCTGGCATTCTCAGTACTCCAGGATGGGGGAGCGCATGCTGGCTCTGTCTTGACCCAAAAGAAGAGGCTGTGCACTGTAGGGCCTGCCTTCATTCTAAGGACTCTGGAGCATGAGCGGCCTATCCTTCATATTCTAGAGAAGGCTGCCAATGTATCCTCATCTTAACAAACCATGCATTGAACTGAATTGAATTGAGTTTGTAATAATGGGATCCCAAAAATCGATTTTGAAAAAAAGGGGAAGAAATTGTCCACTCCGGGAAGTAAGTATCTAACAGCTGTGTTCTGGGTCACTGGCATGGTAGATAAAATAGAGAACTCTGAGGAACAGACATCAGGTATTAATGTGAAGGAAAAAATTCCACAAGGACCACATTAGGTTTTTACTGGCTTGGCAAGGCACAGCAAAATTGGGTAATGGGGGTAGGTGGTCAGGATTAGAATGCAGGCTGACCATGCAAGTAATCTGATGCATTTTCTAAAACACAAAGAGGTCTTTCTAAAAACCCAAAAAGCAATCATGCATTTTCCCTACTCTATATGCTTTTGTAGTTACTTCCTCCATTGATATCAGGGTCACATTGAAACTCATATTATTTTATTTTACTTTATTATTTTGTTTTTGGAGACAGAGTCTCCCTCTGTCGCCCAGGCTGGAGTGCAGTGACGCAATCTTGGCTCACTCCAACCTCCGCCTCCTGGGTTCCAGCAATTCTCCTGCCTCAGCCTCCAGAGTAGCTGCGATTACAGGTGCCCACAACCATGCCCAGCTAATTTTTGTATTTTTAGTAGAGACGGGGTTTCACAGTGCTGGCCAGGCTGGTTTCAAACTCCTGACCTCAGGTGATCCGCCTGCCTTGGCCTCCCAACATGTTGAAATTACAGGCATGAGCCACCGTGCCCGGCCAAACCCGTAGTATTTTATTTTTAATTTGACCCTCTACCATGAGACTTCCGACTCTAGTTGTGACCTGTTGACTCCCCACTGCCCTTGGCACCCTACAGTTGAGCACAGAGCTCCTCAAACCTCATCAAGAGCAGCTGCCCCTGAGAGGGCTCCTTAACACACCACTTGCTGGTTCCGACACCCAGTTTTTCATTCCTTAGGTCTACAGTGAGTTCCTACATTCCGTATGTCTAAAAACCTCCTTGGTTACCTCAGCACTGCTGGTCCACAGGGTGCGCTTCCCTTCAGCAAGTCTGACTCCTGATAGATCCTAGATGGGACCCTGCACTTTCTCTCTCTCTCCTCCTTGCCTTGAACTTGCAACCCCTTCCTTCTGGTGGGACTGCCCTTCTCACTGCCACTCCCTCCTTCTATTCTCCTATTCTCACTCCACCCCCCACCTCACCAGCCTGACTGCCCCTTATGCCTCAGGACTCTGGAGAAACATTGATCCTGCCTGGACACCCTCCTGGCCCTCTGCCACTCCCTGGAGAGAGTCCAGTGCTCCCTCAGCACACAGTGCTCACCTCCTTCCATTGGATGTAGATGCAGAATTGTGTGCTTGCTCTCTCCAGCTTAGCCCTTGAGAGCCAGGACCTCTGCAGAGCTTGAATACGAGAATGCATGAATGAAGGAAAACCACAAAAATAAAAAAGGATAGAGGGTTTGAGCTTCGGGAAGATGGTGGGGATAGAGAAGGCATTGTACCTCCACCATAACGAAGCCTCCCAGGTGTCCACGTGGTTTCCCTGCCGTCCCAGAAAGGGAGCAAGTGAAGGAGCAAGTGCAGAAGTGCAGGGACCCCGGCCGCACGCGGTGGCTCAAGCCTGTAATCCCAGCACTTTGGGAGGCCGAGACGGGCGGATCATGAGGTCAGGAGATCGAGACCATCCTGGCTAACACGGTGAAACCCCGTCTCTACTAAAAAATACAAAAAACTAGCCGGGCGAAGTGGCGGGTGCCTGTAGTCCCAGCTACTCGGGAGGCTGAGGCAGGAGAATGGCGTGAACCCGAGAGGAGGAGCTTGCAGTGAGCTGAGATCCGGCCACTGCACTCCAGCCTGGGGGACAGAGCAAGACTCCGTCTCAAAAAAAAAAAAAAAAGAAGTGCAGGGACCCCAGGGAAATTCAGAGCAACATTTAAGGAAAAGAAAACTTCTTATTTAACATCATCCTTCCCTTCTTTAAATCAGTGATCAGTTTTGGTTTTTTTTTTTTTTTTTTTTTTTTTGGCTTCAGTGTCAAACAACTCCTTTCCTGGTGTGTGACATTGAGTGAGGCACACGTTTTTGAGCTTTGCTGTTCCCACTTCACAAATGGGGAAAAAATATGGACCTTTCAGGGCCACTAAGAACATTAAATTAGGTAATGTGTGCTAATTAGTGCCTTTTCCCCTGGGGAATGGATTCAGAGAAAGAAATCTCCACAAGTGTGTTAGAGAAGTTGTGATAGAGAATATGGGAGATATATTCAGTTTTATGTTTTTGGTACCTTTAAAACTAGATATGAAATGATCACCTATTTCCCATCTGCTAGAAAAAGCCCATGTCTACCCTTTTTATTCCTTTCTACACACTTTGTTTCCTTTTAAAAGAGAATCTGCCAAGATGCTCGCACAACACAAATAAAGATTTTGATTTCTATAACCAGACCCCATGCAGCAAATTAAGTTCCAAAGAGATATCCAGAAAAAGTGGTTATGATACTACCTCATGAGGAAAAAGCAGCGTATAATAGTTTATCTTTTATTAACAGCAACCTTATAACCATGTGGGTCTTTATTATTATCATTTTAAATCTGCTTTCCAAGTGAAGTTGGGACTGTTGAGTATTCCTAATGTCTAGGAAGGAGTATGAAGTATTCAGTTGTGGAAACCTTTGATCCTTCTTTGAAAGTTTTAAAAACCTGTTTCTGTATCTGGGAAATGACTGGAGCCTGTTGTGTGCAATGTAATTAATATTGCGGAGGTGCAGAGTGTTTGGCTGAAATCTCTGAGAACAGCAAAGTGTGGCCCTTATCAGGTACTGGTGGTGGTCAGAGGAACGCTCCCGCACTCCCACCAGGCTAGTTCTGTTCTCACTAAAGGCCATGCATCCTCTCTGCACCAATAAGCGTGTGTGAGTCACACGCGGGTCACAGTTCCAGTGGCTGAGCGTGGCCTGCAGAAGAAACTAACTCTCCCAGTGTGGATGGTCAGCTGGCTCTGAACGGTGAAATAGATGATGTGGCAGGAACTCAAGGGACAGTTGGGCAGCATCACACTTGGGCATAGGCACCTTGATGGGTCACAGCTCATTTCACAAGTGGCTCTGAATGGCATACCCTTCTGGGTCCAGTGTGAGGCTCTGAATTAATGTGGCAAACAGTGTACATCTGGCCCTTGTCCTCATGGCATGCACTGATGTGTTGGACAACTGGACTATAAACCACTGAGAAAACAGATGAGCATCTAATCCAATTGCGAAGTGCATTACGAAGAGAATGGCAAGGTGCTTAGAGGGAGACTAACGGGGATGGAGGACCCCTTAGAAAAAGGGCCAGGTGGGAACTCACTGATGAGCTGAGCATCGTGGTCCGAGTGAGTAGCGCTTGGGAAAGAGCTCAGTGGATTCAGCATGGGTGGGTCAGACAGGGTATGTTTGAGCCCTGGCCCTGGCATTTGTGCATTACATACCTCTTCATCTCTTTGTGCCGTGTTTTTCTTATTTGTAAAGTGGGAATAATAACAGTATTATCCTCAAAGGTTAATTGATGTTATTACATGAGTTCATGCGCAAAAAATACTTAGAGAATTGCAGGGCTTGTGATGTGGGCTCCACACACATTATCCCAGCCCCACACATACATGCATATGCACATACACTAAAATCACAGCATGCCTGGAGCAGTGTGAGGGTTGAAAAAAGGAACAGAGGGTGAGGTGGGAGAGGTGAGCAGAGCAGGATCATGTGGGGTCCTGGAGGCTGAAATTAATTCTCAGGGCAAAGGAAGTTCACTGAAGTACTTTAGCAATGGTGAAGTGTGTTGTTTCTCATGCTTTTTAAAGATAAAAAATGTGTCAGGTGAAGATAGCAAAAGTGGAATCCAGGAAGCAGTTCTGAAACTATTCATAGAAAATGAAAAGCCGGCAATGATGATGAGGGCGTGAATGCACGCCTACTCAGTGTGATGTGAAGGCTACCGAATCCCAAACCCAAACAGAATTTTTCACACCAAGTTCTTGATGGCATCTTTATGCCGTGCTTGAAAATCTTCACTACCGAGTACTTTCTTTTATTGAACGCCTTTGTATTTTCAGGTCTGAGCTTGTGCAATTTTCACAATGACTTTGAAGGTAGGTTGCTGTAAGCCCCATCATACAGATAGGAGGAGGTTCAGAGAAATCCAAAAAGTTGCTTCAACCAACCCCGCCCCCAGGTAGTAAGGAGCAAAACCAGAATTGAAACCCAGCTCCGTTAGACTTGTGCTATTGATTGGCTTCGTTTTCTCTAGGTCTTATGACAACATGAAGATGTGTTTTCTTAGAGATAACCTATGTCCCTTTGCCATCAACATTTATATCCTTAGTTAAGTCACTAGACTAGCCAGACATTGGAGGGAATGGAATGTAGATCATAGTAACGATGATGAATGGGGAGGGAGGTGAGTGAGTGAGTGGACTGGAGAAAGGAAACATTTGGAATTCAGCACTTGACCCAAGAACTCAGGCCTCCATGAGGGGTCCTGGCGGCCAAGTACACTGGAGTATGGCATTATAAAATGAAGAGGGATGGGGGAAATAGCAGAAACATAATGAATATTTATATTTCCATAAATTTATCCATAACCATTGCTTGGACAAAAAAGTGTCAAAGGTGTGTGTGTGTGTGTGTGTGTGTGTATACATATATATGTATATATATGTATATACACCTTTATATATACTTATATAAATATATATATTTATATAAATATGCATACATTTATATAAATATATTTATATAAATATGTATATATTTATACAAATATATAATTTATTTATATAAATATTAACCCAAATTCTCTCACTGCATTCTTACAATCAGTTGTAAATGTAAATGAATACATTGTTATGCACCATTTTATAAGGGTGGAAAGCGAGGCCCATAGTTTTGACGTAAACTTACCCCCAGTCAGACACTTGGTGAGTAGTAGAGCTTCTCTGTAGAGGGCTCCTCTCCTTAGTTTAATGTCTTTACCAGGGAACCAAAGGCAAATTTCCTCCATGTTGTTTCACTTCACTGCACATGGGACCCCACCTGCCATGTTCAGACTCTGTGCTCAGTGCTGGTGCTGGCTGGGAGATAAAGAGTGGTATGAGTGAGTGGACATGATGTATACAGTTTGTGGACTGTGATTCTCACATGGCATGTGATAACAAAAACAGAGGGGTGTGCCCAGTGCTAGAGAAACCCAGAGTTCAGATGCGATATCTGTCTATGGGAGTGGGGCAAATGCATCCATGAATAATGATGAGATTGAGTTACTGCTTCAAAGACACACCACGTGCTGTATGTCTCAGCCTGCAAGAAATGCCACACTGGGAGCTAGAGATCTTTCTGCCCTTTCTCCATCCCGCTGTCCTCCTGCAGTACTGAGATGCACCAAACATTCTCATGCCTCTGTTCCCCCTCCTGGAGACACTGAGTCCCTCCTTTCCCTGGGGTAACTCCTACATATTGTTAAAGGCCAATATACCACTCACTTCCTCTAAGAAACCCTGTCTGAATCTACCCCCTTTGAACTGAGTCAGTTCAGTGAGCATTACTGTGAGCATTAATCTCTGCATTTGCCTTTAGAACCTCTGTGGGACACTATGTGGTCCTTCTACTCACTGCTGGGCACTAAAGGGGCTACCTAGGACCCAATTTCTACTCCACAATCTGGTGCAGTGGCAGAGTAGAAGCAATCAGAAGAGAATATTAGTATTGCGTACATAGTGACGTACGCACTGTGCACACAGTAATTTCAACTAGAGTGTGAGAAGCCAAAACATGACAGAACAAGAAGCTTGGGGCTACTTTGGCAACCTTGGGCAGTAAATATCTGAATCAAAATTGAAAAAAGCATCATTTGGGGTAAGAAGGTCAGGTGCCAACCAATAGAGTAACCTCAATAGGAACTAATCCTGTTATTTCAATTACTACTAATACCTCTCCTATCTATTATTGATTTAACACAAATAATGTGCCATGCACCATGAGTTCACACTGATGTGTCATCACTTTGTAAGTCTTAGCACATTTACTTCTCAAAGCAGTTTTCTCTAATGGATATAATTATCTTCATCTTATAAATAATACAATCACCTTAGACCAAGGTGACCCAACTAACAAACTATGGTCATCACAGTTGAGAATCCATTACCTTATCTATATCACAGTCCTCACTACTCCATGAGTGGTGGCAACTGTTGGTCTGTGGCCCCACTTTGGTCTGGGTGGAATCCTAGTTGAGATAACAGGCATAAATGCATTGATGAGGTAGGGAGGGGAGGTGCCGAGAAAGGTGGACATTTGTGAAAGTCTCTTGGACTGTTTCTTTTTAAAGTCTAGGTTTCCATCAGCAACCTTTTGGTTGGGACCACTTCATTCCATATAAATAAATTGTGCAATTGGGTTTTAAAACTAATTACAGAAAAGTATTATTTCATTTTCCTTTTCATTTCAGAACCTCAGATTCACAAAGAATGTTTCTAGATCCTTGGTGGAAAAAAACATTATCTTTGTGTATGCTCAGGCTGAGGATTTTAATTGCATGATGGATAATAGAAAAATTGAGTTTTCTTGGGTACTCAATTTTAGATAGAAAATCCCACTCCCTCCACATAATCACCACAATCCCACCCACAGAACATGGTATATAATGAATCAGTTTCAATGTATAATTAAACAGTCTTACATTTTTTTCTACAATAAAAGCTCATTATAGAAGTTTTTGTAATTAAAAAATAGAAAAGAAAACATGAAAATAACCTAGAACAACACATTCCAAATAGAATCTCTATTAGATTTTTGGCATAATTTGTTAGGTATGTTTGCACATACCTGGTACATAAGTTTATCTAAATCATGGTTACTTGACCTTCCCCCCCCCTTTTTTTTTTGCTTTGATAATAATGAATTGAATGTTTTCTATGAAAACACTAAAATGATAAATATCAACAGCACAGATAAGACAGTTATGGCAGGAATGTAGTACATTTGCCCTCTTTGTTCAAATACGAGTCTTCTTTTGCTGAGTATTTTATTTTTCCACTGAACCCAGTAGAAGCCTCAGAATCCTCCTCAACACAGCCTTCTAGGGAGACAGTACTATGTGGAGTTGGCATCATAATTATATCTATTTTTCATCTCTAATGTTGTGTCTGAGATGATGAGATCAAGTGCTTCTGACTGTCAGGAAGACAGATCATGGGAGATTATTCTAAGCCATCTGACGTAGTAAGCCAGACATAGGTACTTGCGGTATTCTCACCCTGTCCCCTCCAGCAAAAGCTGACATACCACTAATGAGAGTTTTTACTTCTAAATTGATGATCAGTTCACTTTGACTCAGTGTGTGGTGACTGCTTGTAAATGAATAATTCCCTTGAGTCTAATTAGGTTGGTTCTAGTCTACATGTTTCCTGTTGAGACTAGACCTGGCAGATCTCAAGAACATTTCTGTGAACTGGACACAAACTAATAAGGGAAACAGGAACAGCAGTCATGAGGATATGCACTGATTTTTCTCTCCCGCTCCTTCTTTGTTCCCAGAATCAGACGTTGCTGACTTTGATGGCCGAAGTTCACTTCTGTACAGGTTCAATCAGAAGTTGATGAGTACTCTCAAAGATGTGATCTCCCTGAAGTTCAAGAGCATGCAAGGAGATGGGGTCCTGTTCCATGGAGAAGGTCAGCGTGGAGACCACATCACCTTGGAACTCCAGAAGGGGAGGCTCTCCCTGCACCTCAACTTGGGTAGGCTCAGACTTCCCCTTCCAATGCCAAGGGATGGAGAGTCCCTTTACTCCACAGGTCACAGTGTCTGACACTTGCAGTGTATCTGGTGGAATTCACTGGAGCACAATCTAAGTAATATTGGTGGGGATATAAATGTTTAAGGCATATATAGCATTCTTTGACACAATATAACACTGATATGTAGGGAGAGTTGCAAATTCATTGTTATGTATTTATTGGCCTAACTACGTATTTATCCATTTAATTCTCTTAGTAACTCAAACTCTAAACAATCTTTCACAAGTTTAACTGTACACACATTTTATAAGGAGGCTTGTATATACACATTTTATAAGGAGGCTTGCTCAGAATTTATTCTATTAGGTACATTTAAGAAAGTTAAGTTTCAGAGGGAAAATGAAGGAGAAGCATTTTGGTTGCTCTGGGTTATTTTGTGTTGGGGAAGAGGGGACCATAAGTGTGAGGCAAAAAAATCTAAGTTTCTAGGCATTCCCGTGTCTTTTTAAGGGAAACTATTTTCTTTAGGTGCCCTTGCTGTACCAGGTTAAGTCCCAGACTCACCAGATTCCATTAAACTTAGTACAGAAGTACTCCTGCCTCCACACAGTTAGGACACAGCCTCCCACTGTGGGCTGGTGTCCATCAGGACCTGTTGCGCTACAGGCAGGTCGCGTTCATTGTGACCAATTTTTTATCCCAGAGAAAGAGGAGAGAGGCCCAGCCCCCTGTACGTGATCAAAGGCACTTCTGAAGGAAGGGTAAGTTGAGTGCAAAAGGCAGGAGCACAGTTCCCAAGGATGCAAACAAAAAAACAAAAGCAAAACAAAGCAAAACAAAACAAAAACGCTCTTCTATAGGAAAAAGAAAGAAAGGAAAAAAGAGATAAGCTGAAAAAAAAGTAAATGACTGTTTTTCGTAAGAATGACTCCCTGCTTCCCATCTGATATTTCCTAATATTAAAGGGAAAGGAAAATAGTTATCCTTTTGTCTTTACTATAAAATAGTAAAGAAGGAAAGAAATTGCAAAATGTAATTTGTAACATCAAGTTGCATGGAAGATTGACCAAAAAAAAGTTGCATGGAAAATTGACAAAAAAGTTAAATAAATTTTAGCAATTAGCTGAAGAGACATAAGAATGAATATTAGTGCCCCCAAACCAAACAATATAATTTTGAAGCATTTCTGAGGGTCTTCTTGGGGCCCCATGGTGACTGTAGGCAGGGATAGCAGAAAGAATCTCTAGATTTCAAATTAACTCAAAATTGACACCTAATATATTAGATTAAGTACACTCCAAAATACCTTTAAAAGTAGAATCTCACCTAGAAGAGAGTGGTAAAAAATTTTTGCTGGTAACCTCATTGGTTGTAATTACCATAACTAAAGAAGCAAGCATCAGAACTTTCTGAAGGCTGGGTGTCCAAATACTACACAAACATGCATCAATCCATTAACTCGTTTTCAGTTTTCCAGAAAGGAGATCAGATTAATGAAGCTGAGCATCCCAGTTACAAGTGGCTCACACAGCATTTTGAGTTGTGGGTAAAGTTGTTATTACTTATCAAGAGCAAAGCAGGTGTCTTCTACTGGTAACATTAAGAAATCTTTCAGTTACTACTGTTTAGATTCCCAATTCAGGTATGGCATTTCACATCCAAAACTCTGCTCCCACATACAAAATCTAATGTTGTAAACCAGATTCATTCATGGTGTGGATGGTAGAAATAGCATAGGTATGGTCATGTAACACGTTTTGTTTTGATTACAGATGTGCCATCAAATTATGTTATATTATTTTATTTTATTTATTATGTGATTTATTATGGTGAATGTCTTCTGAGCCTCAGTTTCCTTATTTCTAATCTGGGGCTAATGACTTGTCTTGCAGAGTATGGACATGAAAACCAAGAACACTATAAATACGTTTTCTATAGCAATGAGTAAACATGGACAAATGCCAAAAATAGAAGCTCAGTATTGCTCATGTATTCCAACAATATCTGAATGCCTCACCCTGAACTATGCTGGCTTTTCTGAACATAAATGGAATATTAAGATGAATAGCACCGACTCCTTGCTACGATACGTAGATGGCAGGATAAGTCTTTCTTCCCAGTTTCCGTCTTCTCTATATTTCCATCCATGGTGGTAATTAAGTAAAACCTTACTTGGTGAATGATTAAGTAGTAAGAATATATTTTAGCTATATTCTGCATAGTTTAAAAATGTCTTCATCCTTTTTATCTGTTTCTGCAGCTCTTCCTTTTTATCGGTTTACCACAGTTGAGTGTTTTCTGTACTTACCTGTTTGAAGCAGTCACCTAGGATACTTCTTAAATAGCCTAAGTTTCTAGGTTCCTCTTCTAGAGAAACACTGCCACAGATTAGTACTTTAGCCCCTCCTACCTCATTACAGCTAGAAGATCTCTGGAAGCACTAAGCAAAGGGGAGTGATAATACCTTTGCTTTGCCCATAGTGGAAAATCTATTAATATAGGTTTTATAAGCACCAGAATAACACCTTGTTCATTTCTGTATCTCTAGCCTTTAGGAGAACTCCTTCCTAAAGTAGGTGCTTGAGGCAAATTGAGTACATTAGAAACAGGGTTTTCATCACAAATTTCATTATTCCTGTCGGGCTTGTTCACCTTCAAGTCTGCACTCCTGACTCCTCCATGATCCACCACTGTCTCTGACAATGGGGTATATTTACAGAGTATCCACAGTGTGGTTAGGTCCAGTCCAATCCTCAAGGAAGACTTATGGCATAAGTACATATTAGCCCCAGTTTACAGATATGAAATAGTAGGCTCAAAGAGGATAAATTACTTGTGCCATTTACACAGACTGTGGTTAGTGTAGCTACCATTACAATCTACTTATATCTAACCAGGTGTTTTGCTATTAATTTTAGATTATAAAATACATATCAGTTTTTAAAAAACTGAAAATAATATAAAAAAGGAAAAAAATCCAAATCCTACAACCTGATTATCTCTTTTACTAACATTTTAGTATCTTTTCAATATTTATCTTACTTATTTATATGAATTCTTTAAATATTATTTTAAAATACTGTTCTTTTCCTGTTGTCACATAGCCTCAAAGGGGAAAGAGTTTATGACATCCATGATCAGGTTTGTTCTGTTAAAAAAATGAATCAGAAAAGCAATAGAAATATAGGAGAGCTGAGAGACAGAGAGAAAGAGAGGCAGGATTCAAGTTAACGGGTTAAAGAATAGCGCTGGTCAAATAAAGAGAGTTTTGGGTTTTCCCTCTCCAATTTATATGGACATTTCAGCCATGTCTCCTTTAGTAACAATTCTTCATCTGCAATGTGTATTCATTTTCTAATCAGTTACTTGCAATTCAGAAATTCAGGCTAAGAGTGAAGAAGTCCAGCACCGTGGTCAGCTGCTCAGGATGGCTTTGTGGCTATACCTAGTGTTCTTTTCTAGTGATGCTCTTTGATGAGTATCCAATTTACATTACATAGTTACCCTAACCCTTACTGTGTCTGGCTTGGGTAGAGACTGTCCTACGGAGAAATTGAACTATGTGGTTCCTCTTTGCCTACTTTCTTAGAGTGGAACATTGGTATTTTCCCGGAACTACTAAATGGGAAAGATATTTCTTCTTTCAATCCATAAGGGGGTTAGACATGTTTCCTTTCTCACTTTTTACACATCTCATTCAAATTGCCAATGGTAGTCTGCCCTCTGCAGAATTACAATAGTCTGAACCCATTCCTGCAGGTAGAGAATCAAAGAGCGGAGATATTACGTGACAAGAGAACTGTTGTAAGAATGAAGAAGACATCAATAGTACATGCGGGTCACTCGTCCTTACAAGAGCCCAGTGTCTTTTGACTGAGGCAGGATGTTTATGCAATCCCCAATACATACGGCTGTAGTAAAGTGAGACTCAAGTGAGACTCCTAGAATAGAACAAACATCTGAGGAGCACCCGGGAGCTGAGTACAGGGTTCAGGCGCCAAAGCATGTGATTGCATAATCAACCATTGAGATGCCAGAGAAAGTTCTTTCCATTATCCAGAGAGTCAAATGAACATTCAATTTAGCTCTTTTGAAACTCAGGCATTTCAGTCAGCCAACTCACACATATTTATGGAATGTTTATCATGTTTCTCGAATTGTACTAAACACTATAAAAGTTTTTTCAGTTGCCATTTTTTGAGAGCCCACATTTAGGCATTGCATTAAACATTTAAAATACATATTTTATTTAAATTACACGACAATCCTACAATCTATATCCAAACCCATTAACAGATGAAGAACTGCTGGTCCGTGATTCCCAGTAAGTGGCTCAAGGTCACATAGCTGCATAGCTGTAGATACGGGATTATAGCCTTATCCAATCCTCCCCCAATTCTCTGATGTTAATCACTAGAATGTTATAAACTTTTACAAGACAAATAATAAAAATTACAAAACAATTCTAAAAAATGTTAAATATCAGGCAGACAATATGCATGTGTTAAGTTGTGAGAATGGAGAGATCAAACAGGAACAGAGGGATCCAGGATCAACCTTGAGCAATCTGGAGATTTTATTATGGAGAGGGGAGAAAAACAGGCATTTCATTCAAAGAATCAATGGGATAAAATGCACCACATTTTTCATAAATTCTGTCATTATGTAATAAGAATAGGTAAAACAAGTACAGTAAATAAGGCACTGAATTCTGCACTGGGAGTTAAAAGTTGGATTTATCAGTATCTATATTCAAGAGGCTCTCAACCTAGTAAAATAGTTATTTCTACTTACCTTTTAGCTTGGTTATAGTAATTGGAAATTAAATAACTATGCATCATCAAAATCATGTAAGAAATGTATTAAGATAATGTTTGCGAAGATAGCAAAGTCACAGAAGATGGACACAAGTTAGACACCACAGTAGAGCAACAGCTCCTAAATCTGGAGAGTGTCAGTCAATACGATTGAGAAATTTCTTAACAACTAAGGACATGTGTTTCATGCTTTAGAGAAACATAGAGACTTGCTCTGGATTGAAGGTCAAGTCCATTGAAATCACATTGTTTCCTGTCCGTTTCTTATTTTCTCCAGGGCTCTCACTTAGATACGTAGGAGACCACTCACTAGCCTTGCATATTCCAAACAAAGTTGAAAGGGAGTACCTTTATAATACTGGCTGGGACAGGGAGGTGCAATTTGTCTTCTCATTCTGTGTCATGTCCTCCCTTCTTAGTGTTGCCCCATTTTACTTTTCTACAGCTCTCTGTTTTCCAATCCATTAAATTCCTTTGCAAACGAATGTCCTCCCTTCCTACTAAGCTACACAACTTACATGCGTATATGGGAGATACAGATAGTAAGAGCGTGAGAAATGAGGGAGAATGAGAGTATCCATTTTTCCACTAAAAGTAGTGGAGAGAGTTTTAGCTTTGGAGTCAAATAGAATTGGGTTGTAACCCCAATTCTTTGAGTCCTTAGGTAAATCTTCTGGCTTCTTGGAGAGTAACCTTTCTGCAGGGTTATTATGGTCACGAATAATTAGAACAACATATGTGAAGTGTTTAACTTGTGTGAGAAGCTTAAGAAATACAAGTGAATATCGGTGTTGATAATCTGACAAATTAAAGGTGGGTGGAAAAGTTGATTCTGATGATCTGATAGAGGCAGTCATGAGGGAATTCACATGAGTGGCCACCTGTTTTATCAATAGTGAATCAAACCCTTTTCAAGAATGACTTTTTTTTTTTTTTTTTTGCTCAAATACAATCTTAAACACGAGAGTTCCCATCCCCTTTTTCCCAGGCTGTCTGAAATTCACAGATTATGAAAGTTAAAGTGGTATCCATGTTTGAACAGTTAAGATAAGACCTAGCAAGAAGATTTAATCAAACAAGGCATTTGGGTGAAAACAGTGCCACATGCATGCCCTTTACCAGAAAATGTGAGTTCTAAGTAAGGGTGAAAGAATTGGCATGCGTATCCACAGCATCTTGAGGTGGAGGGAGAATAAATAGGTAAAGTTAAACATGTTTTGCAAACATTTCAAGCTTCCTATAAAAATTGTTGTATTTCTTAAGGCCTTGGGTAGTATATATATTATTTCATTTTAACTATATTTTAAACCACATGAAACAAGTTTTATTTCATTAGAAATAATTTTTTTTTTTTTTTTTTTTTTTTTTTTTTTTTTTTTTTTTTTTTTTTTTTTGAGACGGAGTCTCACTCTGTCCCCAGGCTGGAGTGCAGTGGCCGGATCTCAGCTCACTGCAAGCTCCGCCTCCCGGGTTTAGGCCATTCTCCTGCCTCAGCCTCCCAAGTAGCTGGGACTACAGGCGCCCGCCACCTCGCCCGGCTAATTTTTTGTATTTTTTAGTAGAGACGGGGTTTCACCGTGTTAGCCAGGATGGTCTCGATCTCCTGACCTCATGATCCGCCCATCTCAGCCTCCCAAAGTGCTGGGATTACAGGCTTGAGCCACCGTGCCCGGCCAGAAATAATTATTTCCCTTTTCTATTTCTGATCCCAAAGTTAGTTTCTGTCTAGTTTTATTGTTTTTGTCCTTCACAATTGCCCATGAAAACTTTTATCTTTGTCTTAAGAAATTAGAAACTAGTTAAAACTAGTAATTGAACCTCAAATGCCACTGAGATAAAACTTAAAATCGATATTCTAAGATTTTAAGAATGACAATTTCTTGAGAATTAAGTGTTTTGTGATCTCTAATAATGGAAATTTCTATGGAAAACGAAACGTTTCTGAGGACTACCATCCTACTCTTCTCATAAATACAATTCTAAACATCCTTTTATAATGAAGAGCAGAAATTTTCTTTTCCTAATTTTTTAACCAAACCAAGTTTCACTAAACTTGTTTTGATATAAGATATCTGAGTGTTGGTATATAATAACTATATAATGGAGAAGGAGTGATGAGATTTATCCATAGGTGCTCCTTTTTGGTTAATTAATAAGTAACTTGTAATTCCCAAGAGATTCAATAATTACACATCTCTGATATATAGTCTTCAACAAATATACTATGCAGTGTCAGGATTGTGTTTTTAATTAAGTTTATTTTTCTCATTATCCAAAATAGTTATGCTCACTCTAAAATACAGAGAAAAGAAAAAAAACGATTGTGGTAAATGCATTATTCAATTTTACCCACACATAGTGCTTATTTGTGCCTTTTCCAGACTTGTATTTAGTCTATATTTTGTACGTTTGTCTTCTGCTCATGTATATTTTAAATCAGTATAGTCTAATTATTGAGTATTCTATTTATTAAATATTACTTTTAATGTTATCAAAAAGGGCAGTCACAACTTTTGAAATAATGTATTTTATAAATATTTTGATGGCTATTTAATATAATACTTCATCCAGTGAGTCTACCTAAATGTACTCAGATTTTTTTCTCCTTCCAAATTATTGCATATTATATGCAATTTTTAAATCACTAGCCACTTAAAAATTTTTCCACAACATTTCAGCTTGCTTTTTTAGAATACATTTACAGAAAGTGGTTTACTAGGCAAAAAGTTGTGAACATTAGTTTAAGACCCTTGATACTAACTGAAATGTTTTTCCATAAAATTGGTGGGACTCAATTTTGCATTATCTTTGGGCATATATATACATATACACACACACACACACACACACACACACACACACTAAGTAAATGAACAATGTAAACAAGGGCATATATATATATGTATCTTTGGGCATATATATATATGCACAAAGTAAATGAAAAATGTAAACAAGGAGCAATGCTAATCCACTTTTGAGAAAAGGTCAACAAATTGCTCTAAGTATTCATAAAAATTTCATGAGCTACTTTGCATAAAATGATAAGTGTGTTAATTAAGTTTGTGGTTTCATTAGATGCAGTAAATGAAAGGTAGTCACTATTTATTTAAGAAGAAGTACTTTTATTTTCCTAAAGTCTTAAAATTATAAGAAACAGAATTGTTGGATGCAATGAGAGTAGCAAACTTTCTGAGCCAAAGTTAAGACCCAGGAGAGAAAGGACTGACATTAAACCTTGAAGAGGGTAAAGGTAAGGTTACTGATGCTGGCTCTGCTTCCCACTCTTCTACACCACGGAGATGTTCCTGTCCATTGAGATGGTGGTGATGATGGTGTCAGTGGATGCAAGAAGGGTACAGTGAGCAACAACCAACATAACCTACTACTGGAAGCTTTAGGATTTGAAGATCCAAATCATGTACTTAGATTGCCTTGATCCAGTCAACATAACAAATACGACCCTATCCAATTTACTAGTGTTCTCCTGCCATTTGAAAGTTATACAATCTATTTCACTAACTAAGACCACTCAAGGATTTTAAAATAGTGGAACTGAGACAATTTGGTAGCCATCTCAAAACATAAAGGTAGAACTGTGTCTCATACAGTACATCAGCAAAAATTTCAGTGGAAAGGAAGTAGAGAAAACTAGAAGAATTCGTCAGTGATCTCAGAATAAGGAGAACCATTTAAACTATGATACAAATCCAGAATTAATAAGAAAAATGATGGATTTGTTCCCAATGCACAAATACCTGAGTAGTGAATTTAAAAAATCAATCAAACAAACAAAAACAGAAAAACAACATCAAAAAACAAATAAAGAAAGGCAAAAAGATATTTTCAAAATTCATATCACAGGCAAAATATAGGAAGAGACAGTTCAAAGAAAAGGAAATAAAACTAAAAAGATTTTCCACCTCATTCTTATTAAAATAAATGCATATTAAAATTACTCAGAAATACACTTTTTTAACCTACCAGGCAGGCAAAAATTTAACGCTAGACCATCTGTTGTTGACAAGCCTGTGGTAAAGGCACTCCTAGGCATTTAAATAGGCACGGTCTTTATATAGGACATTTTGGCAGCATTTGTCAAAATTGCCAACGTGAAAGCCTTTGTCCTCCAATTCTTCATCTAAGAATGAATGCTACAAATATGCTTGTGCCCAAGCAAGATATTGTCCACATAATAAAGTATTTCAACAGTTTTAGAGATCTAAAGTAAGTAGAAACATCTAAATTTGTATCACTAAGAGCTCATTAAGTGAAATATGATATGTTCTATATATCATATATATGATCATATATAATTATGTATCATATTACATGTATATAGATCATATATATTATATGTATACATATTAGAGCATGGAATACTATGCAGTTATAAAAAGGATGGGAAAGCTCTTTATATTTTGATAAAGATTTTCAGGATAGATTAAATAAAAATAGAAAGTTGGAGATAAATGCACATTGTATTTTACCATCAGGGTAAAAAATTAAATGAGTAGAAATAAAGAAAATCTATGTTTGCTGCTTGCATACACCTAATATTTTTCTGGAAGCACGAGCAAGATGTTAACAGCAGTGATTACCTGGGGCTATGGAAGATGAGCAGATGGAGGAAGTGAGGAAGTGAGGAAGGGAGGGAGGGCGGGTGTGTTACTATACCCAAAGTTACATAAAAAATAAAATCAGTTTGACTGATTCATAATATTGATAAAATTTATCTTGTGAAGCAGGATTGTGTGGAAAATATTAAAATATTTTATTTTAATCATTATTATTATTGGCTCTATTAAAGAACTCACGAGATCATTAAAGACACAAACAGCACATAGAACAAACAAGTTGGAGAAACGGTGTAATTCCTTACCCTGTTTTTTGTGGTTGTTGGTGGTGGTGGTTTTGTGTGTGTGTGTTTGTGTGTGTGTGATGTATAATGAGTTTAAATTTTCAAATGTTTAGAATTTGGACTTATTAATAAATTATTGTTCAATGCCTTTCTTATTTTAAGAAAAAAATGAGATGTAGCTCAATTTCAAAGTGAAAACTCCAATATTAAATCTACCTGCCTTGTTACATCTAGAACTGACAGTTTATAAAGCGTAAAGTTTCCTTCAGCCAATGTTAGCTCCTGAATCATTTCATCTTACAAATAAAAACTGTGTGTGGGGTGGCGGTGGTGGTGTTCTTTATTCTATCTCCATCAGCTGGAGGCCACCTCCTGCCACGCCTCATCATTACTTGGATCCTATTCTTCCTGTACTCTTCTCGCCTGAGCCTTGTTATGCCCCATCTATCCAGATTATGGCCAATCTTATAGCCAGTCTTACCTTCTAATCCAATTCCCACACAGCTGCCAAAATAACCTTTCTTAAAAGTAATCTGCTGGCCGGGCATGGTGGCTCACACCTATAATCCCACCACTTTGGGAGGCAGGGGCGGTGGATCACTTGAGGTCAGGAGTTGGAGACGAGCCTGGTCAACATGGTGAAAACCCGTTTCCACCAAAAACATAAAAAATTTGCCTCGTGTGGTGGCCCCCGCCTGTAATCCCAGCTACTCTGGAGGCTGAGGCAGGAGAATCACTTGAACCTGGGAGGCAAGCGTTGCAGTGAGCCCAGATCGTGCCATTGTACTCGCTCCAGCCTGGATGACACAGGGAGACTGCATCTCAAAAACAACAACAACAACAACACCCACAACAACAACAATACCCACCAACCAACCAAACAAACAAAAAAACACAGTAATCTGCATTAGTAACCTCTGCCTACTCAACGTTCCATTTCTTAAAAAAGAGGTAAACCGTGTAACCTAGCATACAAAGTCCTGGATAATGGGATCCAGGCTGACGAGCTCCTGGCACTCAGCCGCTGGAAGTCTTGGGCCATGCTCCCCTACATTTCTAACCCTGGCTGCTGCTTCTCCTGGCCTTGCAACCATGCTCCTCCTTCCCTCATGTTTCAACCTGTCTCTGCTGCGTAAGGAGGGTTTCATAGCACCACACTCTGCATTTCCATGGCTCTGTGCAGTAAGTGCTGGAAACCTGCATATGTTTTATAGATTTATTTGATTAGCATCTCTACACTAAGACCTTCAGAGAGGACAGTATACCTTTAAACTCCGTGTCTCCTTGATACATTACCTGTCACTGTGCCCAGCTCAGGTAGATCACAATACCTTTCTTTTCTTTTTTAGATGGAGTTTTGCTCTTGTGGCCTGGCCCAGGCTGGAGTGCAATGGTGTGATCTCAGCTCACTGCAACCTCCACCTCACAGGTTCAAGTGATTCTCCTGCCTGAGCCTCCCAAGTAGCTGGGATTATAGGCACCTGTCACCTTGCCTGGCTAATTTTGTTTTGTTTTGTTTTGTTTTGTTTTTTTAGTAGAGATGAGATTTCACCACATTGACCAGGCTGGTCTCAAACTCCTGACCTCAAGTGATCTGCCTGCCTTGGCCTCCCAAAGTGGTGGGATTACGGGTGTGAGCCACCACACCTGACTCACAATACCTTTCCATAGGAGGAAGAAAGGGAGGGAGAAAAAATGAAAACATCTTTTAATTCATCAGCGTAATCCATCAAAGAATGAAAACTAAGAAGCTGTGCAACAAACAGTGAATAAACCCATGAAACCAAGTCAGCTATTAATTCACCAGCTTCACTTTTCTAATTACAATGAGTTTGATGCCCCCAGCCCTATAGGAAGCATCCAAGTTACTCAGTGAAGGGAATGGTGCTTTGGGCGGTTTTGGAGGTGGGAGTGAGCAGCCTTCGGGGAAGTGGCGGCTCCTGCCTGCTGAACATCACACCGTTGAACAGGCTGCTGCAGCTGTACTGGAGAAAACACTTCCCCAGAGGGAGGAGAGAGACATTTAGCTTTCAGTTACTAAGGGACTTAATATATAAAATGTTGCAAAAATTGAAAATGTCTATATACACAAACGTTAGTTCTATTTAATTGTTCATTTTGCTAAGGTTGAAGCAATTTCCGCGGGGGAAGATAGAAGCTGTAATCTTTTTGGTAGAAGGGTATGGCCAGGGACTTCCATAAAAGTGAGAGAGAAGGAGGGGGAGGGAGAACCAGGCAGTTGGATTGCAAAGCATGCCTTTCCAGCTGTATCTCTCATGTCTTCTCAAGGGGGTCTTGCAAACTCAACAGAAGCTCAATCATCAACAGTATGACTTGAGCCATGATCCATAGCTGTGGTCAAAGTAAAAAGGACGAGGCAGACCTCCATTCAAGTCCTGACTGTACCTGAGGCATGCATGCCTCATCTCCCTGAGCCTCAAGGTTCCTATTTGTCAAATGGAGATGATAATTTTCCCTTAGAGGATTAAAGATGAAGGCTATTTCTTCCTAAGTGCCGTGCATACAGTAGGTACTCAGCCATGGCATATGGGATGATTACTTCCTTGCCTCTGCTTTTGCCCAGAAACTTACTAGCTGTCTTCCCTTTACGTATCCCAGCTTTACTCCTCCTCCTAGGCACAGCTCCTAATTGGCTTTCTCCACTCAAGAACCATTCAAACTCAAAGAATATTCATTCTTTCTAAAAACAAAATCCCCATTTTCCATCATATTTATGTAGCCATAAGGACATAGTTCCTTTTATTATTTATTTTTTCAAGTCTTGAAAACATGCCCTATTTTGTCTGGAAGGAGGTATGCATATTGAATTTGATTCTGGAATCTGTGGGCAAAGCCTGTTATTACTTCCCAGGTCCAGCACAGTTCCTGGTCCGTAGGGAGACATAATTCTTTGCCTTTAGAACAGAGATAGCTGCCTTTGCTTGTGGAGCATTCTGGTGTGCAAAGCTGCCCTTGGACACAGACATCATCCTGCCTTCCTCCCCTCTTCACAGATGACAGCAAAGCGCGGCTCAGCAGCAGCCTGCCCTCTGCCACCCTGGGCAGCCTCCTGGATGACCAGCACTGGCACTCGGTCCTCATCGAGCGGGTGGGCAAGCAGGTGAACTTCACGGTGGACAAGCACACACAGCACTTCCGCACCAAGGGCGAGACGGATGCCTTAGACATTGACTATGAGGTGAGTTGATCCTCCCTGCACCTCCCAGGCCCCTTGCTTCAATGAACGCAGCAAGAAAATCAGTGAGCAGAGCAACTGAGAGAAGTGGTGGGGCACTGAGGAGTCTTACCCTGGGACTTACCTCCTCCATCTATGCCAGATAGTCTACAAGGAAAGGCGTGCAGCCAGAGAATCTGACCAGTGAGGGAGTGAGGGTTAAACCACAAGATAGCAGGTGTGTGCATTTTAAAGTCAGCAGGTCTCCTCATTTTTTATTTTTATTTTTTTTTCTGCTTGTAACCTTTCTGTGCCACTGCCTAGTCCCTTGGTTATGTACCTCCTCAAAAAAAAAAGACTTCAGTTATCTGTGGTGATGAAAGATATTTAAATTATAAACAAAACCCATGGAATCTAAAACCTGCAGTCAAGACACTACCCTTTGACTTTCACTCTTCCGATGCAAACTTTTGACTAATACCATGGTGAGCTGTTTCTTCCCTGCTGTCTTGTAGAAGAGGTACGGTGAAATGCACCAATTCTACAATACAAAGAAAGTTGCACAAAGCTCTGCAAACTGGCAGCCAAGAGTTCGCCATTTTTGCTAGTAGTTCAGTTCAAGGAATGCGTATTGTGCCCCTGCTGTACACCAGGCTCTGCTGGGCCATAAATATTCAGTCTCTGAGTTGGAGAAACTGAGATAAGCCCTTGCAGAACAAGGAGGTAAAGGCTACAGTGGATGAAGCCCCTGTCACTGAAGGTTTGGAATATAGAAATTTTATATTTATATAGGAAACGGGACATTTAATTCAACCTTGAAAAATAGCAGAAGTTTTCTAGCAGGAGAAGCTGCTAAGTCTTGAAAGAATAGGGTGAAAAGATTGGGGAGGCATGACAGAGCGTGGTTTAAAAAATGTCAAACAGTCCAGTATTTATGGAATTCAAAAGAATGGGCCATCAGTGGTGTGTTTGAGTCAGCTTCTTACCAGTTTATGAGTTTCAAGTTGTAGATTTTCAGAAATTTTTGTGAGCTCTTGGTTAACCTAGCCATTATTAAAAATTAAGTTGGCTGGGCGTGGTGGTTCACGCCTGTAATCTCAGCCCTTTGGGAAGCTGAGACCAGCAGATCATGAGGTTGGGAGATAGAGACCATCCTGGTTAACATGATAAAACCCCGTCCTTACCAAAAACACAAAAAATTTGCCAGGCGTGGTGGTGGGTGCCTGTAGTCTCTCATACTTGGGTGACTGAGTCAGGAGAATCGCTTGAAACCAGGAGGCGGAGCTTGCAGTGAACCTAGATTGTGCCACTGCACTCCAGCCCGGGAGACAGAGCGAGACTCCATCTTAAAAATACTACTACTAATAATTAAGTTATATAAACGTGAAATTAGTTTTAAAAGCTAATAAACTCATTGATTTCTAATTATTTCACTATATTATATTGATTTGCTGTCTCTTTTAACCAAAGGTGCTCTGGAGGAATTGCATGACTATTCTATCTGTGTTGTGGGGATACTGTATGTTGGGCTGCGACCACACAGCTCTCCCCAATTCCATGTTCAGTGAAATCCCTTTGACAGCTTGAAGTCTACCATAGTGGAAATACTTATACCACAGAGGTTGACATACATTACAAATCAGGGACTGCTTTATTGTTTTGAGGATTGTCTAAACCAGGGGTCCGAAAACTACCTGGCTTGTCTGGCTGGAGGCCTATTTTTTTATGATGCGTGAGTCAAGACTAATTTTTACATTTTTAAAGGGTTGTAAAGGAAATAAAGAAATCTTTCAAAAAGAATATATGACAGAGACTTTATGTGCTACAGATAAAATCATTCAACAAAAGTCAGCAAAAGTATTCTATAAAACTCAGCTGGTTGTACAGAACTGACAATAATAGATTATTGCATATTTTATCATTATTCATAAATTGTGTGCTACACATTGTTAATATCATTAAAATAATCTTATGTTTGGATACACAGTCATGGCACACCGACACATACATACCTGTGTGTGTGTGTGTGTGTGTGTATTCCTGTGTCCCACCCTGGACAGCCTGCTAGGAGACAATTTCAATCACTAGTGGGATAGATAATCGAATGGTGGAGGTGGAGATGAATAATTGAAAAATCGGGACTTATGTTTTCAGTCACTATCATGAGAATAAGAGAGCTCTTTTGATCTTAACCTTAGTTTAGTAGACTGTGGATAAAATATGCCATTCATTAACTTCAAAAAAGAATTTGTCGCTCTTTGACTCAGAATACAAGATAACAGGTGGATATTTTTGAGTTGCTGAAAACTAGAAATCTGTGAATATCAATCACTCTCCTTTGTCGACTTGTTTAATTGATTGACAAAAGAAAGAACACACTCAATATTGGAACCACCTAAAAGAAAAGAGATGTCTTTTATAAACTCAAAGACAACAACAACAGCAGCAAAAAAAAAAAAAAAAAAAACCTATAAAATCATCTTGTCATTCCCCCCACATACGTTCCCTTTAATGTCCCAAAAGATGGTTCTAAAATTCACTCTGTTGCCAGATCTAACGTTTATTACAAGCCCATGTCTGCTTATTTTTTGTCTCTTGTGTATGGAATCTGTATGAAATCACAGCCGAGTGACATTACAGTGAAAATCAGCATTTAGGGAAATGAAATCCAATGAAGCTGGAACTGATTTCTTCAGGGCGTGCACGAAATATCTTGGTGCCTTATAAAATGTGCTCCCTAGGAAGGAGACACCTTGAAACGTCCCTCCAAAGCAACCTCTGCTTTAGGGAATTCAAGTCTTCTCCAGATTGTTCAGCCAGCTTGCTCCAATGATCATAAAAGAAGACAGATTGGTTGTAATAGTGGCGTTTGACATTAGCTGTACTGGAAGACAAGAGTTATGTGTCGGGAGAAGCCTCCAGCCTTTGAAGATTCACTCCGGAGTCTGTGTGGAGATGAAGGGACCCTGGTGTAGAAACCCTGTGTTCTACTTACCACATGACCACTAACTGGCTGTGTAAACCTGGAAAATAAAAATTTCTAACTTCAGTCATCCAGAAGCAAAATTCACACCCCTGTTGGAAGGAATGGAGCTAAACAGGATATATAAATCCAAGGTCTATTTTATCACAATGTTGCATATCAGTTAGAATCTACATTGATTTGCTTTCTGCCATGCACCCATATGTGCACAAATGAGGCCTGGATATCACCAGCTAGAGGATGACAGTCATGTCTTTGTGTGCCAATGACTAATTTTTGGAGCATGTACTACTCTGATACATACTTCTGTACCCTATCTAATTTCATACCAAAGCAAATACAATTATTCAAACCTATGTTTCTTTTCACTCTTCACCATGATGTGGTAATAATGGCAAGAAAAGGTAGTAGCTTTCATTCCTCATCTTACAGTACCTTAGGGATATCAATCAAATGACACAATGACTTTCTGTAAAGCAACTAGGGTGAACTTTGCTGCACTAAGATGTCTGCAGTGGTCTGTTTCCCTTCCTGCCCAGAAAGCAAACAGACAAGAGCTCACAGAATCTGCTGTCAAAAAAAAAAAAAAAAAAAAAGAGGCAGAATGTGATCCTTTACTTCTCATTAGAATGTCTTCTCAGTTTACATCACTTAACCCATGTTACTTCTCCAAATGCTGCGAGAGAAAGACTGTAGCAGCTCAGTTGACTTCCAGCCTGGAGCAGAAGGGCTTGAGAAAAAAGATATTTTTAGGACTTTAGAAAAAATAGTTCTTTTCTAACATTTTTGTAATCCAAGAAGTCTTTTCTTATCAAGACTGTTCAGTAATCTTGTTTTACATAGCTATTTTGTAAGCTCTTAAACTGTTGAAAACATATTTGAAAAATATATATGATTTAGGAGTCAGGCGCGGTGGTTTTTCTGTAGTCCCAGCTACTTGGGAGACTGAGGAGGGAGGATGGCTTGAACGCAGTTTGAGGCTGCAGTGAGCTATGATAGCACCACTGCACTCCAGCGTGAGTAGCAGAATAAAACCCTGTTTCTTTAAAAAAATATATATACACACACACACACATATAATGTATATATGTACACACAAATACGTAATGTGTATATATACACACATACATATTTGATTTATATATTATCACTTAATAGATACTGAAAAGGCATTTTACAAAGTACAAAATATATTTTCAATGAAAATTCTTAGTAAAAAAAACAAACAAAAAATTAGATTGAACTGAACATTTTAAAATACATAGATGTTTAATGTCTAAGAATAAGTTTCACAGAAGTTTTAAATAGGGATTATATTTTTTAAACGTAAGAGTGTTGGAGATTCTTCTAGGAATGGCATAAAATCCAGCAACTTGGAACTAAAACATATACAAAATTTTGTCTATGTAAAATTTTTGAAAACCATGTGACTGTTCACCAAAAAAAAAAAAAAAAAAAAAAAAATCTATATAATCACCCTCCCAAGAACTTTAAAAAGTACTTCAAAAAAAAAATCATACTTTTGAGGCAGGGCTAAATTGCACTTCCCACTCGGACAGGCAGAACAGCGAGTGGAGGCTCGCATCATGAACTTTTGCTCCAGAAAGACTGCAGGAATACATTACGAAAGCCCAGAGGACCCACAGACCCTCCAAAGGAAGCGGACTGCTCCTGCAGGACCCAGGAGACACCCCAAATACTGTGAGTGCCCAAACTGTGGCGGGAAAGGGAGATCATCCCACACAAGAGCGATCATCTGCCCCTGAACACAAACCCCCACTGGGGAACCCGAAGGTCTAGACTACAGGAGAAGATTCTGACCTTACTTGGAGCTCATTGAATTTAGAAAGCTGAGCAAAATGCCCAAATGAAGCAGCAGGAAAATCCCTGTAGGCTTGCTGAGTCAATTTCTGCCTTGCTTCGCAGTGGACCTTCAGGAGGGCTACGAGAGGCACTTAGAAAAGGCCATAGGGCGAAGGAAATCTCTAGCTGAACTTCGTAACAATCTGAACCCACTGAGAAGTCTCCTGGCCAGAATGCAAGGGAGGGCATGAATCCAGTGTCCAGACTCCACAGGTAGGGGAAGCAGGAAAGCCCTACTTACTTTTGCAGCTGGGAGGTGGGTGGCCTGGGAGAAGTTCACAACCCTGCTTTCCCACTGCTTGGAAACACACTTGGTGCTGTTGAGGGTGGGGCGCATTGAGAGTGAGACCAGCACTTTGTGTTGCATGGGAGCTGGGTGAAGCCTGTGACTGCCAGCCTTGCCCACTTCCCTGACAACCTGCATGACACAGCAAAGGCACCCACAATCCTCCTAGGAACATAACTTCATTGACCTGGGAACCTCACCCCCATCCTCCACAGCAGTTGCAGCAAGACCTGCCCAAGTAGAGTCTGAGTTCAGACATGCCTAGCCCTTCCCCTATCTAATGGTCATTCTCTACCCACCCTGGTAAATGAAGACAAAGAGCATATACTCTTGGGAGTTCTGGGGCCCTGGCCACCACCTGTTCCTCCCCATGCTACCATAGCTGATGCTCTCTTGAAAATGCCAGCTCCCAGGAGGAGGCCAATGAGAACAAAAATAGTGCATTAATCAAACAAAGCTACAGACCCTCACAGAGTCCATTTCACCCTCCTACAACCTCCACTGGAGCAGATGCCCATATCCATGGCTGAGAGACCCACAGACAGTTCTATGCAGACAGCCCTCAGTACCAGCCCAGAGCCTGATAGACTTGGTGGGTGGCCAGATCCAGAAGAGAGATAACAATCACTACAGCTCGGCTCTCAGAAAGCCACATCCCTAGGAAAAGAAGGAGAGTACTACATCAAGGAAACACCCAGTGGAACATAACGAACTGTACAACAGCCTTGTGTCCTAGACCTTCCCTCTTACATAGACTACCCAAATGAGAAGGAATCAGAAAACCAACTCTGGTAATATGACAAAACTAGGTTCTTTCACACCTCCCCCAAAATTACAGTAGCTTTCTGGCAATGGATCCAAACCAAGAAGAAATTCCTGATTTACCTAAAAAATAATTCAGAAAGTTAGGTATTAAGCTAATCAGTGAGGCACCAGAGAAAGTTGAAGCCTGATGTAAGGAAACGAAAAAAAATCATATGAGAAGTGAAGGGAGAAATAGTCAGTGAAATAAATAACAAATAAAAAACAATAAAAACTTTCAGAATCAACAAAAAATGCTCTCAAAATTCTCAACAATAGAATGAAACGAGTAGCAGAAAGAGCTTCGGAGCTCAGAGACAAGGTTTTTGAATAAACCCAATCCAACAAAGACAAAGAGAAAAGAATAACAAAATATGAATAAATCCTTCATGAAATCTGGGATTATGTTAAACAATCAAACCAAGAATAATTGGCATTCCCAAGGAAGAAGAGAAATCTAAATGTTTGAGAGAGTAATCAAGGAAAACTTTCCTGGCCTTGCTAGAGAACTAGACATCCAAATACAGGAAGTTCAAAGAATGCCTGGGAAATTCATCACCAAAAAATTATTGCCTAGACACATTGTCATCAGGTTGTCTAAAGTTAAGATGAAGGAAAGAATCTTAAGAGCCATGAGGCAAAAACACTAGGTAACCTATAAAGGAAAACCTATCAGATTAACAGCAGATTTCTCAGCAGAAATCCTACAAGCTAGAAGGGATTGGGCCTTATCTTCAACCTCCACAAACAAAACAATTATCAGCCAAGAATTTTGTACCCAGCAAAACTAAGCTTTATAAATGAAGGAAAGACACAGTCTTTTTCAGACAAACAAATGCTGAGAGAATTGGCCACTACCAAGCCTGCACCATAAGAACTGCTAAAAGGAGCTCTAAATCTTGAAACAAATCCTGGAAACATGTCAAAACAGAGCCTCTTTAAAGCATAAATCTCACAGGACCTGCAAAACAAAAAATACAGTTAAAAAAACAAAAACAAAAAACAGGGTGTACAGGCAACAAATAGCACGATGAATGGAATGTTATCCCACATCTGAATACTGACATTGAATATAAATGGCCTAAATGCTCCACTTAAAAGATAAAGAATTGCAGAATGGATAAGAGTTCACCAACCATCTGCTGCATTGAAGAGACACATCTAACATAAACTTAAAGTAAAGGGATGGAAAAAGACGTCCCATGAAAATGGACAACAAAAGCGAGCAGGAGTAGCTATTCTTATATCAGACCAAACAAACTTTAAAGCAACAGCAGTTAAAAAAGACAAAGAGGGTCCTTATATAATGATAAAAGGCCTTGTCCAACAGGGAATTATCACAATCCTAAATATATATTCACCTAAGTCTGGAGATCCCAAATTTGTAAAACAATCACTACTAGACCTAAGTTATAGACAGCAACTAAATAATAGTGGGGGACTTTAATACTCCACTGACAGCACTAGAAAGGTAGTCAAGACAGAAAGTCAACAAAGAAACAGTGGATTTAAACTACACCCTGGAAAAAATGAACTTAACAGATATTTACAGAACATTCCACCCAATAACCACAGACATTCTATTTAACAGTGCATAGAATGTTCTCCAACATAGAGGAAATGATAGGCCACAAAATGAACCTCAATAAATTCAAGAAAACTGAAATTATATCAAACACTTGCTCAGACCATGGGGGAATAAATCTGAAAATCAATGCCAAAAGGAACCTTCAAAATGATGCAAATACATGGAAATTAAATAACTTGCTCCTGAATGATCATTCAGTCAAAAATGAAATCAAGATGGAAATTAAAAAGTATTTTGAACTGAATAAATGACATTTGTGACACAACCTATCAACACCTCTGGGATACAGCGAAAGCAGTGCTAAGAGGAAAGTTCACAGCCCTAAATGCCTACATCAAAAGTCTGAAAGAGCACAAGCAAACAATCTAAGGTCGCACCTCAAGGAACTAGAGAAACAAGAACAAACTCAACTGAAATCCAGCAGAAGAAAGGAAATAATCAAGATCAGAGAAAAAGTAAATGAAATGGAATTTTAAAAATACAAAAGATAAATGAAACAAAAAACTGGTTCTTTGAAAAGATAAATAAAATTTATAGACTATTAGCAAGATTAACCAAAAAAAGAAGAGAAAAAATCCAAATAAGCTCTATTAGAATTGAAACAAGAGATATTACAACTGACACCACAGAAATACAAAAGATAATTAAAGACTATTATAAACACCTTTATGCACATAAACTAAAAATCCCAGAGGAGACGGATAAATTCCTGGAAAGATACAACCTTCCTAGCTTACATCAGGAAGAATTAGATACTCTGAACAGACCAATAACAACCAGCAAGATTGAAATGGTAATCAAAAATTACCAAAAAAACAAGTCCAAGACCAGACAGATTCACAGCAGAATTCTACCATACATTCAAAGAAGAATTGATACCAATCCTATTGACACTAATCCACAAGATAGAGAAAGAGAGAACCCTCCCTAAGTCATTCTATGAAGCCAATATCACTCCAATACCAAAACCAGGAAAGGACTTAACCAAAAAGAAAACTACTGACCAACATCCCTGATGAACACAGATGCAAAAATCCTTAACTAAACACTAGCTAAACAAATCCAACAACATATCAAAACAATAATCCACCATGATCAAATAGGATTCATACCAGGGATGCAGGGATGGTTTAACATACTCAAGTCAATAAATATTATACACCACATAAACAGAATAAAAAACCAAAACCACATGGTCATCTCAAAAGATCAGAAAAAGCATTTGGCAAAATCCAGCATCTTTTTATGATTAAAACTCTCAGCAAAATTGGCATGCAAGGGACATACTTCAATGTAATAAACGTCATCTGTGACAAGCCCACAGGCAACATAATACTGAGTGAGGAAAAGCTGAAAGCATTCCCTCTGAGAAATGGAACAAGACAAGGATGCCCACTCTCACCACTCCTCTTCAACATAATGCTGGAAGTCCTAGCCAGAGCAATAAGACAGGAGAAAGAAATGAAGGGCATCCAAATCAGTAAAGAGGAAGTCAAAATTGTAGCTGTTTGCTGATGTTATGATTGTTTACCTAGAAAACCCTAAAGACTTATCTAGAAGCTCCTAGAAATGATAAAATAATTTAGCAAAATTTCTGGATACAAAATCAATGTAGCTCTTCTATACACCAACAGTGACCAAGCTGAGAATCACATCAAGAGCTCAACCTCTTTAACAATAGCTGCAATAAATAAATAAATAAAATACTTAGGAATATACCTAATCAAGGAGGTGAAAGACCTTTACAAGAAAAACTACAAACACTGCTGAAAGAAATGATAGATGACACAAAAATGAAAACACTTCTCATGCTCATGAGTGGGTAGAATCAATATTGTGAAAATGATCATACTGCGAAGTTACATACAAATTCAACACAATCCTCATCAAAATACCACCATCACTCTTCACAGAATTAGAAAAAACAATTCTAAAATTCATATGGAACTAAAAAAGAGCCCACATAGCCAAAGCAAGACTAAGCAAAAAGAACAAATCTGGAGGCATCACATTACCTGATTTCAAACTATACTATAAGGCCATAGTCAACAAAACAGCATGGTACTGGCAGAAAAACAAGCACATAGACCAATGGAACAAAATAGAGAACCATAAATAAACCTTAATACTTACAGCCAACTGATCTTTGACAAAGCAAACAAAAACATAAAGTGGAGAAATGTCACTTTATTTAATAAATGGTGCTGGATAATTGGCAAACTGCCTGTAGGAGAATGAAACTAGATCCTCATCTCTTAACTGTCTACAAAAATCAACTCAATATGAATCAAGGACTTAAATCTAAGGCCTGAAATTACGAAAATTCTAGAAGATAGCATTAGAAAAACCCTTCTAGACATTGGCTTGGTCAAAGATTTCATTACTAAGAACCCAAAAGTAAATGTAATTAAAACAAAGATAAATAGCTGGGACTTAATTAAACTAAATAGCTTTTGCACAGCAAAAGGAATTCAGCAGAGTAAACAGACAACCCACAAAGTGGGAGAAAATCTTCACAATCTATACAATCTTTGTCCCATCTGAAAACTATAAAAATTCTAGAAGATAACATTGGAAAAACCCTTCTAGACATTGGCTTGCAAGAACCCAAAAGCAAATGTAATAAAAACAAAGATAAGTAGCTGGGACTTAATTAAACTAAAGAGCTTTTGCACAGCAAAAGGAACAGTCAGCAGAATAAACAGATAACCCACAGAGTGGGAGAAAATCTTCACAATCTTCACAATTTTTGTCACATCTGACAAAGGACTAATATCCAGAATCTACAAAGAACTCAAACAAATTAGCAAGAAAAAAACAAGCAATTCATCAAAAAGTGTGCTAAGGACATGAATAGACAATTCTCAAAACAAGATATACAAATGGCTAACAAACATATGAAACACTGCTCAACATCACTAATGATCAGGAAAATGCAAATCAAAACCACAATGCGATACCATCTTACTCCTGCAAGAATGGTCATAATCAAAAAATCAAAAATAGTAGGTGTTGGCATGGATGTGATGAGCAGGGGACACTTCTGCACTGCTGGTGGCAATGTAAACCAGTACAACCACTATGGAAAACAGTGTGAAGATTCCTTAAAGAACTAAAAGTAGATCTACCATTTGATCCAGCAATCGTGCTACTAGGTATCGACCCAGAGGAAAAGAAGTTATTATACAAAAAAGATACTTGCACACACATGTTTATAGCAGCACAATTTGCAATTGCAAAAACATGGAACCAACTCAAATGTCAAATGCCCGTCAATCAATTAGTGGATAAGAAACCATTATATATATATATATCATATGTATGTGTCATATATCATATATATATGATGGAATACTACTCAACCATAAAAAGGAATGAATTAATGCCATTCACAGTGACCTGGATCAGATTGGAAACTATTATTCTAAGTGAAGTAACTCAGGAATGAAAAAGCAAACATCATACGTTCCTACTTGTATGTGGTTGCTAAGCTATGAGGATGCAAAGGCATGGGAGAGACACAGTGGACTTTGGGGACTCAAGGGAAAGGGGTGAGAAGGGAGTGAGAGATAAAAGACCACAAATTGGGTGCAGGGTTTACTGCTCAGGTGGTGGGTGCAGCAAAATCTCACAAATCACCACCAAAGAACTTACGTAACCAAACACCACCTGTTCCCCAATAGCCTATGGAAGTAAGAAAAACAAATAAATAAATAAATAAAGCTAAACAATCATACTTTTAATAATAAGCTAAAAGTTGCTACAATTTTTTTTAAAAAACAGGTAACAATGAAAAAATAGGTAAAGAAAAGGAACACATGAAAATACAAATGACTTTCATATGTATGGAAAGATGCTCAGCCTCACTAATGAAAAAAGAAATGTTAACCCACACTAAAATATTTTTAACTTATATTGTAAAGACCAACAGTTATAATATACCATGGTGACATGGAAGAAAATGGAAATATTTTATACACTGTTGATGGCACTATAATTAATAATATATAAAATAAAGGGCGATGTTATTCAAAACTGGAAACAAATGCTCTTCAACCCAATAATTCTTTTTCCAGCAATTTGTCCTATAATTATTAGCAAATGTTTGCAAAGGAATATATGCTAGGTATAATACCAGATTTGAAATTACCCACAAATTTATCAAAAAAGGGTTTGATTAAAAATTGTAGTCAGCCCTGCATGGGAACAGCTTTGCCACAGTGCTCCTTGCAGGTACCCAGAGTCCACTCAGCCACAGGCTTGCACCACAGCTGATCTGAGTCTTGCCAGGATACCTCAAAGTGCAAGAAGGTGAGGGCCAGCAAATGGCTGCTCCAAAAACTCATATCACTTGCCTCCCCACCCCTGTGGGAGGCCACCATGTTTCTCATCACCTCTCAGATTGTGATAAAGGGTGGGGTTCTCTGCCCTCTCCTCTCAGAATAGAGCTGCATAACACAAAATCGTTTAGCTCAATCAAGAATTGGGTTCTTGGCTGGGTGCGGGTGGCTTATGCTTGTAATCCCAGCACTTTGGGAGGCTGAGGCAGGTGTATCACCTGAGGTCAGGAGTTCGAGACCAGCCTGGCCAACAACATGATGAAACCCCATCTCTACTGAAAACACAAAAATTACCTGGGCATGGTGGCACACACCTGTAATTTCAGCTACTCGGGAAGCTGAGGGCTGAGGCAGGAAAATCTCTTGAACCTGGGAGTCGGAGGTTGCAGTGACCTGAGATCACACCACTACACTCCAGCCTGGGCAACAACAGTGAAATTCCTCTGTCAAAAAAACAAACAAACAAACAAAAACCAACAAACCTGTGTTCTTAGCAATGGGAATCCCACAGCCCATGTTGTGGTCATCTAACCCATTTTGTTTAGATGTCATCCTTCTTGGTATCTACAGCAACGGTGCATGACTATTCTTTGCTTAGCTGTTTGTGCAAATAAAAAACTGTCTGAATCTAAATGACTCTTTTATCTTTACCAGTCTATTGGTCAGGTTTTGGTCTTAGGTTCACCTTATGTATTGGTGCCTGACAAACCTCTACGAAAGAGTAATGTACTCATTAAAAAGAATGAGGCAATCCTATATGTTCTGATACAGAATCATCTCCAATATAAATTGTTAAAAGAAAAAATATCAATGTGCAATGCAGTGTAAACAGCTTTTTTTGTGTTTAAAAAACAGAAGAGAACATATAAACATGAAAGCACATATAGGCATAGAAATTTCTGAAACGATACTAAAGCAAGAGGTAAGTTAGAATCTCAGAGAGTAGGACAAAAAAGGAAGAAAGCCTTACTTTTTACTGCATACCCTCTTTAAACTTTCTGAATGTTTTACTCCATCTAGAAAAGTACTTTAAGGAGAAACTGAGGCAATAGAAAGAATACATCATTTAAAAGACAGTTCATATATTTGTTTTAAAGTTGCATGCACTGATTTATTTTTATTCATAGCTTTCTTTAAAAACACGTATTACTTTATAATACATAATTAAATAAATTTATTTTTTAAATTATCTATCTCATCATCTCTAGCCCAGCCATAGAATTTAAGCTCATCATAAAGAATGAGATTTTCTTCTTTACTTTCATTTACTTCTATAGCATTATGCCTGACACATAAAATACAGTCTGTAAAAAGTTGTTGAGTAATTGGATGAATTTTATTTCTGTAAATTATAAATGATATTAGTCTGCATTCTACATTCTTCCCTTAATAAGTTCCTAATAGGTTCTCCATGCTCAGAGGCCACCCCTTGTTGTCTTCCTTACTTATACTTAGCATTGCCTAATGGACATCTCTCTAATAACTCAGACTCGAATTGAAAACTTGCCAGATATAATAAAACTATTTATTTGGTGATCCTATGATAGAATAATGATAGATCCTTTGTTTCCTTTGGAAAGGCAGCTGCAGGGTTAAAAGTGAAGGCCTACATCGAGGAAAATAAACTGAAAAAAAAAGAAAAAGGAAGCAAGTAGATACAAAGGAAAAATAAGAAAAAAATAAAATAAAGAGTTATTATTATGTACGGCATTTTAAAATTGTGTTTAACCACCCAAAGCAGCCCTGTGAGAAAGGCTATTATCTCCTATATCACAAATATAAAAACAGGATACAGAGAAGTTGAAGAAGTCTTCAATCCCTATTCCTCAATAGCCACCAAGGAAAACAAACAGGGTTTGAGCCCAGGTCTGTGTGACCGTTTGAGCAGAAGTTTATCTGGGGAGCAGGTTTTCCCTCTGAGGAGAGAGAATCAACGTCTGGAGATACAAACACAGACTCTGGGGCTTGCCCTGGGCTCTGCCTGAAATCACATTACTTAGTGCCATTTTCCTTCTAGTTTTAAATGTAAGATTATTGTGATTTGTGGACTTGCTAATCTTACATTTCATCAAGTTTCGTATGAGTGAAATAAGATAAAGACTTCTCTTAAATGTGTTAAAAGTAGATTAATTGTTTTGCATATGATGAAGGGAATATCTTAATACCAGTATTATACAAAAATGCATTGTTTTCATTAACATGAACTAAAGGAGCAAATGGTAACATATCTTGTTTTCTATTAGTTGCTATTAGCGGGATGCTAGTAGCTTTTCATTAGCATGCTAGTAGAAGTAGCTAGTAAGATATTTGGAGACTGGCTAAATGTGGGCTAAATTACTGTAATCCTCAATAAACTCATATAAAGTTAGCCAAGCCCCTCTAGGGTGTTTGTAAGCCTGAGGCAAGAGTACAAACAGAGAACCACGTATGAATCTAAAGAGTTACAAATCAAGCTAAAAAACTAGTGAATCAAATATGCTCTACTCCCCTCCCTTGACAGATAGACATCCCTTCACGTCCACATCCCGCAGGTCAAAGTTCTGCCCATACTGCAGACAGCTGCCTGCTGGCCACCCCTCAGGAAGGCAGATGAGGGAAGAGAACAGTGAAGACCTTCGAGGGACTATCAGAGCTGTTGAGGCAGGAAACTGGGTGTTGTGTGGGGAGATGGTGTTCTGGAAGGTGGTGGCAACTTCCTGTAGTCATCTCCCCTGGGCTCATAAGGCCCTGCCCTTGTGACACAGGATATGACCGAGGATGACCACAGTGGGACCCTCTAGGAACCCAGTTCAGGGCAGGAAGCCCCACTGGCATGGGTATAAGGGGGATGTGAAAGGAGGATTTCCATTGAACTCTTTGCTTGAATACTAAAATGTACATAATTTACCTCATTGGCCAAAGAATCTAATGTAAAAATATAGTAAATTCATTCAGACAAAAATTATAAAATGTATGTTAAGCATAGGGCTGTGTCAGCAGCTGATGTCTGTCAGTCTGTGAAAAATACCTATTTAGAGAAAGGAACCAGAGGTCTGGCAATTGATCAGATTTAAACCAGGAGCAATAAGGACAACCAAAACAATAAGAAAAATGGTCTGAATACACCGCTGGTGCAAAACCAGAAGGTAGTTTGAGAAGATAGGGCTGCCCTATCAGACAGAAAATACCAGGAGCTGATTTATGCCGTTAAGAAAACATGGGAGTTGTCTGCTGCTATCACTGTGCCCCAGTTCTGCTTTTCACCTCCTCCAGGGCTGCAAAACGCTCACCAAACAGCATGGACCAGTTTGCTCAATTTGGCTGAGACAAGGGGGCAAATTGTGCCAGGTTTCCGAGAACGGAGAGAGCTGTGAGGATATGGAACATTTAGTTTTAACAGTGGCAATGTTTCAGGCAAATCAGGAGAATTTGGTCACCCTAGCCTGGGATTTTTCATTAAGAAGGCTACTCAGTGGAACCAGGCGTAGAAGAATCTAGGGGGAGACTGTGTGCGTGGCACTTATAGTTGGGGCTCTAGATTGAAGGTTGTGGAATTCCAGCTCTTCACCTTGTGGCTGCGAGGTCTCATTCAAGCTGCTGAACCTCTGTATGCCGTCATTTTTTTCACCTGTAAAATGGAGCAAGTCAGAGTAGCCAACTCAAAGTTGAGAGAAAAAATGAAAGTCAGCTCTAAGCATGGTGCCTGATATATAAACATGATCAATAAGTCTTACTATTGCTATTACTAAAACAATACTTTGAGAGAGTGCTGAGGGTTGAACAAGAGAGACCAAATCCTGGTGAAATTTAAGGGCAATTATTGGGGTTGGGTCACAAGTCATAGGCAGAATGTAGTAAGAGGGATGTGAGCCTGGAGCACTGGGGCAGGATGCCAGGGCATGGATGAAGTGAGGGAGCATAGGCACTTTCTAAATGAGGAGCACTATCAAGAACAGTGCTTTCTCTTATTCAGTGCTGGGCTGTGTCTGGGTAAGAAATTGCCCACTCTATCACTGGCAAAAAATAAATAGGATAAATTTTTTTTGCAGAAAAAAGGGAGACACTGGAAACTTGTGAAATGATAGATGATAAAACCAATAAGGAAGAGGTAATTGTTGGTAAAAATGTAAGCAATTGCCTCCACTCATTATTTGGCTCCAAAGTAGAAGCAAAACTAAGACAAGATGTGTACTACTAGCATATTAAAGTTACAGACATCAGAAGTTCCAAAGATGGGACAGGCTGAGTCATTCATCCAATCAAACAGTAAAACAGAAGCTATGAAATGATGACCCTGGGCAAGATTTGGAAAACCATTGTCCAATTTTGCCTATATGCTGTTTTACTTTCTTTTTTAAATACCCAACATTCAGGCTAATTTTAAAAATCAAGAGATTTAACCAGAAAATTGGAATTTCTGTCCTCATTTGTAATGGCAGAAATTAATCAGCCCTTGACTAGTATCCCAAAGGTTGATGATGGTGGGCTTCTTCTGAAGGACCATGAGCTTTGCATGTACCTCAGCAAACGCCCAGCCAGTGTAAGTCTTAAAAGCTGGAAGACAGCAGTTTGGATCCTTTTTTATACCTGTTTCTTTAAGAAGTGGACTGTCAGAACAAAAGTGAGACAAATATTTACAACTGAGAAATTTCAAAAGTATCAGATATTCAAGTCAGATACAAACTGGGGTCTTTAGAACAGGAAGGCTCCAAATTTAAACAGGGCCAGAGAAAAAGCCAACAAGGGAGGAATGAATTCATTGCCATGGAAGTAACATCAAAGATTGAAAAAGAGACAAGCAAATACCAGACCCCCTCTGCCCCGAAAAAAAAAAAAAAAAAAAAAAAAAGCAAACAAATAAAAAACAACCAACCAAACAAAAATATAATAAGATCAAAGAAAAAGAGAGTGGCAGATTCTGGGACCTCATCGTTTAACATCAATGCAGGCTTTCTCCTGGGATTTATCCTGTTGGAGCTCACCTGTGACAATAGCAAATCCAGCAAGTTACCAGATGGACCATGTTGTCTAAGACACTGAGACTGTGAGTGAAACTTTGCAATCTAATACCTGGCAATGTTGACCACCAAGATCAATGAAAGGCCTACCATTCAATGACCACTAAGATCAATGAAAGGCACCTATTCAATATGCCAAGACCAAGCAAGAAAGAAAAGTAAGAAAAGAAAGAGACCAAATTGCCAAAAAGGACAATAAGGCAAAAGCCGATTTAGAAGCAAATTGCCAGTGTTCTTTTTAAAATCCAATTTAACAAATATCTGTTGCATCTATTAATGGTTTAATCATATCTCTTGGAATTACATATTCAAAAATGAATCAGATATTATCTGTGTCTTTGAGAAAATTTTAGGGAGGTATCCCAAAACATTCAACAAATATTTCTTTCAGCATCTACTGTGTATCAAGTTTCCCTTCAAGTAGGTGAAATGTCTCAATGTAAAAGAGAAGATTCCTACCCTCAGAGTGCTTGCATTCTAGCAGGAGAGGCAAACTATAAAGAATAAACACAAGTAAATGAATTATATAGTAAGTAAGAAGATAATAAATGCTATGAGAAGAACAAAAATAGATGAAAGTAATGGATCTAGGAGTTCTTGGAGGAAACGAGATTGCAATTTTAGATATGTCAGTCAAGGTAGGCATCATTGAGATGGTGCCATTTGAGAAGAGACAAAAAAAGTCAGTTTTCCAGGATGCTGTCTGAGAGTGCTTGCTCAGGGTATTGATCCCTTTTACCTACCACAACTAGGCTCCATTTTTCATGCTTCCACCACCTCTCATGTGAGGCCAAACTATACCACTTTGATCTAATCTTTGCCCTTTTCGTTTAATTATTTATTTATTTTTCCATTTTTACTTCAAGAAAATAATTTTCTGTAAAGGTGATTATGATTTTTCTCTGAAAATCCTTCAGCAGAATAGAGTAACTATTCTCTGAAAATCCTTCAGAAAATGGAATAATTATCTATTCTTTTCAGCCTACCATTCAAATATCCTATTCCATGGTACCAACTGATCTTGCTTACTTTATTTGTGACTTAAAATTTGATGGTTTCCTGTAGTTTTTGGTCACTAGTATGCTTACATTGTTTCTATTATACTTTGCCTTCCATCCGTCTGTTGGAGGATGAATTTGTCTTTAGCGACTGGCCCTACATTTTTAGATAGAGGCAGTATGTGATTTATCCTTAATTCTACCACAGGGCCTTGAATCATGCTTCACAAAAAGTAAGGGATCAGCAACTACTAAGTGAATCGAATTTGTGTCAAACAATTAGAATTAACTTTTTCAAGTGTTTCTAAGAGTTGGTAACAGAATAATAAGAATAAAAGAGTTTTTGACCAGTATTCACTGAAAATTACTGGTCAGATAAGACAGATTTTGTTCAGAAAGTCTATGACAACTGTAAGTTGCCAATGAATGGATGAGCACATTATCTAATGGAAGCAGGATGTCCAGCTCAGTCTTCCGTATATTGAAGGCCCTGGACCATGTCATACAGATTATGTACTCAGAAATACAATCTCCATTCAGTATCATCCACAGCTGCCAAATAATGAAATATTCTAGAATCTGAATAGAAAGGCATAATCAGATCTTTGGCATCCTCGGAAATGAAATCTATGAAAGAAAATTAAAAATGATTAAAAGCGGGTTTGAAATGCAGACAAAGGTGCACCAATTAAATATATACAGAAAGAAAGCAGAAGGGGAAAACTAGTACCTTTGAAAGTAAATATTAAGATCAAAAGAGGCTGTTGTAAAATAATCATTATGGTCTCTAATTAAAACACTTGTGCTAACCCTATGTGTATAGCACATAAAATATCAATAAATGCAAAAGTAAAAGACTTCCGATTGTTACTATGTGGATATTGGTTAATAGTGCCCTGATGTGAGTACCTGTGTTGCAGTTCCAACTTGCAGAGGCCCTAGAGCCAGGCTGAGGAAGATGGTTGTTGGTTTAACCAGTTATGCTGCCAGATGAATGAACTAATGGACAGAGTTCAACAGGAAAAGCCAACGTTGGGAACGTTGGAGGGAGCCAATGAGAAGCCAGCAGAACTAAGCTGGAGAATAGCTTGAGGATGATCCGTATTCAACTTTTGCAAAGAGTAGTTACAATAACTCGGCCAGCCCAAGTCTTCCATAGTGGTAATTCTTATATGGAGGGCTTGACGGAGAGAAACAGCTTAGAGGAAGATTTTAATTTTTATTTCAAAGTTTTGGTAAATCAGACAAAAATATGAAAACAGATGATCTGAGGGATATATTTATTAATGTAGAATTAAGAAGTGTGTAGCCTATGTGTTTATAAAATATTCAGAAAAGAAAAACATCATTATATGAAGCAAATGTCTCCAGTCTAATTTACTCTGATAATGGACTAAACCTATAATTCAATAGTAGAATTATAACTTCCAATTCTCAGCTACTTAAAACATCTAAAAATCTAAATTGGGTTGAAAATTCACACTCATATTCAAATGCACATAAAAACGGTTTTGCTTCTTTTCCCTAACTGGATTCAATATGCTCATCAGCCTCTGTTGCTTCTAATGATAGAAAAATCTAACCTTGGTGATGAATAATAATTAGTTAATGATTATTTAAAACGTAGTGCATTATTGGGTATATACTGGGCTATGTGGTGATGTTCTCTCTGTACTTTTTTCGTCTTCCCTCAGCAGATCACTAACGGGGTGGTTTGTTTATTGTGCTGCATCAAGGGAGTCATGCCGTTCACGAGTCCCACGTGTTTGGAGGCAAAAGAGTTGCATGACAGCTTTTGTTGCTGTTGTCAGTAGGACTTGCCTTGGTGTACTAATCAGGGTTCTCTAGAGGGACAGAACTAATAGTATACATGTACAAATTAAAGGGAGTTTATTGAGGAGAACTGACTCACACAATCACAAGGTGAAGCCCCATGGTAGGTTGTCTGCCAGTTGAAGAACAAGAAAGGTGGTAGTGGCTCAGTCCAAGTCTTAAAACCTCAAAATAGGGCAGCCAACAGTGCAGTCTTCGGTCTGTGGCAGAAGGCCCAAGAGCCGCTGGCAAACCACTGGTGTAAGTCCAAGAGTCCAAAACCCAAAGAACTCAGAGTCTGATATTCAAGAGCATGAAGCGTCCAGCACAGGAGAAAGATGAAGGCCAGAAGACTCGGCAAGTCAGCTTCTTCCACCTTCTTCTGTCTGCTTTTTCTAGCAGCTCTGGCAGTTGACTAGATGGTACCCACCCATACTGTGGGTAGATCTTCCTGAGGGGGAGTACTCTCCCAGTCCACTGACTCAAATGTTAATCTCTTCTGGCGACATCCGGAAACACCCAGATACACCCAGAAACAATACTTTGCATCCTTCTGTCAAGTTGGCACTTAATATTAGCCATCACACTTGGCCTAAGGGGGTGAGATGTAGTCACTAGGACTCTCCCAAACCTCCACATCCAGCTACCAGCCCTTAATACATGTACTGAGAGCTTCGGCCCATTTGTACCCTCAACCTGCTCTTCTGGTCCTGGAGACCCTCAGTAGCCTGCCTCGCACTGTGCTAGAGTGACCAGGTCACTGTGGAACCCCTCAAGCCTTTCTGCATTGCTTCTTCCTCAGCCTTTGCTAACCTGTCTTCTCCTCCCCAGCTGATTTTCTCTGGGATCATGCTGAACCTGAGACAGCTCTAACAGGCTTGCAGCCATCACTGCCATGGGTGCTTCTGGGAGGCAGTACCTTTCTGTGTTTTCCAAGATCTGTCTTGTTACCTGTATCCATATCCAGTTTCACATCCCTCAGGGAGAGCCAGAGAGCAGACCTCAAGCTACTGCCTAACTGTGCTCTTGTCTCAACCAACTTCCTCTGAAAATCTTCCACCCAGAATAGAGGAGAGATTGCTCCCTTCAGTGTAATAGGAAACAACAGTTTTTTAATATATAGTACCCTCTATACTACGTGACTGGAAAAATCTCTCCACCCTGAATGTTTTAAATAGCATTGTGTTTTGCTATTTAAAAGACAGCAGCTTTCTTTCTGTTTTTTTCACTTACATTTTCCTGCAAACAATATTTTCTTAAACCATTACTGAGTGAAGTGGAACATTAATTTTTTTGAAATTGAGGAAAATAGCCAACACAAAAATAAAAATATCATTAAATATTTAAAATAATAAAAATAAGTAAAGGTAACATCCAATTAAACATATATTTTTACAGTATAAATTTGATGTATGTGAAACATTTGCAAATCTAAAATGGATTTTTTTTTTCATTTTTTACTTTTATGTTACGTTCAGGGGTACCTGTGCAGGATGTGCAGGTTTGTCATATAGGTAAACATGTGCCATAGTGATTAGCTGCACAGAACATCCCATTTCCTACGTATTAAGCTCAGCATCCATTAGCTATTCTTTCTGATGCTCTACCTCCTCCCAACCTTCCACAGGCCCCACTGTGAGTTGTTCACCTCTCTGTGTCCATGTCTTCTTAACATTCAGCTCCCATTTATAAGTGAGAACATGCAGTGTTTGGTTTTCTGTTCCTGCATTAGTTTGCTGAGGATAATGGCCTCCTGCTCCATCCATGTTCCTGCAAAGGACATGATTTCATTTCTTTTTATGGCTGCATAGTATTCCATGGTGTATATGTACCACATTTTCTTTATCCAGTCTATCATTGATGGACATTTAGGTTGATTCCATGTGTTTGCTGTTGTGAATTGTGCTGCAATGAACATACAGGTGCATGCATCTTTAAAATAAAATGATTTATATTCCTTTGGAATATACGCAGTAATTAAATTGCTGATTCAAATGGTATTTCTGCCTCTTGGTCTTTGAGGAATCACCACACTGTCTTCCACAATGGTTGAACTAATTTACTCTCCCACCAACGTGTAAAAATATTTCTTTTTCTCCACAATCATGTCAGTATCTGTTGTTGACTTTCTAATGATAGCCATTCTGACTGGTGTGTGATGGTATCTCATTGTGGTTTGGATTTGGATTTCTCTAATGATCAGTGATATTGAACTTTTTTCATATGTTTGTTAGCTGCATGCATGTCTTCTTTTGAGAGCTGCCTGTTCTTGTCTTTTGCCCCACTTTTTATGGGGTTGTTTTTTTTATTGTAAATTTATTTAAGTTCCTTGTAGATGCTGGATATTAGGCCTTTGTCAGATAAATAGATTGCAAAATTTTTCTCCCATTCTGTAGGTTGTCTGTTTACTCTGATAATAGTTTCTTTTGCTGTGCAGACACTCTTTCGTTTAATTAGGTCCCATTTGCCAATTTTTGCTTTAGTTGTAATTGCTTTTGGCATCTTCATCATGAAGTCTTCACCTGTGCCTGTGTCCTGAATGGTATTACTTAGATTTTCTTCTGGAGATTTTAGAGTTTTGGGTTTTACATTTAAGTCTTTAATCCATCTTGAGTTGATTTTCTTATGTGGTCTAAGGAAGGGGTCCAATTTCAATTTTCTGCATATGGCTAGCCAGTTATCCCACTATTTATTAAATGGGGAATCCTTTTCCCATTATTTATTTTTGTCAGTTTTGGCAAAGATCAGATGATTGTAGGTGTGTGGTCTTATTTCTGGGCTCTCTATTCTATGATTCCATTGGTCTGTGTGTCTGCTCTTATACCAGTACCATGCTGTTTTGGTTAGTGTAGCCTTGTACTATAGTGTAAAGTAGGGTAGCATGATGCCTCCAGCTTTGTTCTTTTTGCTTAGGATTGTCTTGGTTATTCAAGCTCACTTTTGGTTTCCTACAAATTTTAAAAGAGTTTCTTCTAATTTCATTAAGAATGTCAATGGTAGTTTAACGGGAATAGCATTGAATCTATAAATTGCTTTGGGCAGTATGGCCATTTTCACAATATTGATTCTCCCTATCCATGAGCATGGAATGTTTTTCCATTTGTGCTCTCTTCAATTTATTTGATCAGTGGTTTGTAGTTCTCCTTGAAGAGGTCCCTCACTTTCCTTTTTAGCTACATTTCTAGGTATTTTGTTCTTTGTGTAGCAATTATGAATGGGAGTTCGTTATGATTTAGCTCTTGGCTTGCCTGCTGTTGGTGTATAGGAATGCTAGTGATTCGTGGACACAATTTTGTATTATGAGACTTTGCTGAAGTTGCTTATCAGCTAAGAACCTTTTGGGTTGAGACAATGGAGTTTTCTAGATATCTGATTATGTCATCTGCAAACAAAGATAATTTGACTTCCTTTCTTCCTACTTGAATAACTTTTATCTCTTTCTCTTGCCTAATGGCCTAGCCAGAACTTCCAATACTATGTTAAATAGGAGTGGTGAGAGAGGGCATCCATGTCTTGTGCCAGTTTTCAAGGGGAATGCTTCCGGTTTTTGCCCATTCAGTATGATATTGGCTGTGGGCTTTCCATATGTGGGTCTTCTTATTTTGAGGTATGTTCCTTCCATATCTAGTTTTTTGACAGTTTTTAACATGAAGGGATGTTGAATTTTATTAAAGGCCTTTACTGCATCTACTGAGATAATCATGTGGTTTTTGTCTTTAGTTCTGTTTATCCACTTTTATGGATTTGGACCCTTTCTTAATGTAAATGACTCAAATTTAAAATGTTTGAATATATCAATAAATCAACAAAGGGGATTTTGGAATACTTTTACAAAATATTTGTGGAATTTACAAGTTCACTGGTAATTTTAAATTTTCCAGAATGTTTTATGAGATTTCGGAGCCATTCACGTAATAAGTTATAAAACTCAGAGACAAATCTAGACTTGATCTAAATGCTTGACAAAAGAAAACTAGAGCTCAAACTAATTTACTACTGAAAATATGAGCACAAATGGAACACAAGAATGGTTCAATAAGAGATAATTTGTTAACTTGCAATGTAGTAATATAATTCAACTCATCAGTAGATCAAACAAAATACTCTATTGTCTGTCACATGGATTTTTGAAATAATCATGAACAGAACGAAGCATTCATTCTTATTTAAAATAAATACATAAATAATGTATGTGTAAAAGAGCAGAAGGATATTGTCTTAATGTAGAGTCAGAACTAGTGTTATGTATACTTGAGAAATAAAATGTTTTCTTTTGTGATGGTGGTGGTGTTGATGTTACAAGTTTGTATACCATTATTATTGTTTAATATTGCTTAGAAAGTTTTGGCTAGGAGTTAGGAAGTTTTGATGGCGACAGTAAAATAGGGAATAAATGTATAAGAAATTGATTTCATATTAATGTATTTAATAAGATGATATATATATACACACATATATATCATATGATTACCATCATGCCTTGGAGATATTGTGGATTCAGTTCCAGACTAATGCAATAAAGTGAATATTGCAATAATCAAGTGTCACAAAGTTTTTGGTTTCGTAGTACATATAAAAGATATGTTTACACTATATTATAGTCTATTAAATGTGCAATAATCACATTATATTTAAAATATATATGCCTCAATTTAAAGATTTTTTTTCCAAAAAAAAAAAAAAGCTAACACAAAGACACAAAGTGAGCACCCACTGTTGGAAAAATAGTGTTGATAGATCTATTTGCCACAGGGCTGATACAAACCTTCCATTCATGAAAACCACAAAATCTGTGAAGTACAACAAAGCAAAGTACAATAAAACAAGGTATTGCTATCTCCCTCAAAAATTAAAAGAAAATTACTAAAAAGTATATGATTTAATATAAAAGTATATGCAAGTATCTGGATAAAGAAAATATACCAGCAGCAATAAGATGAGCACAGCGTTTACATGATAAAATATTTAATGAATTAAAACAATTCATATACAATGGAATCTTTGAAATCATGAAATTCATAGAAATTAATTTAATGATGGGTATGTGAACTAGAGAAATAAAATAATAACCTTAGTTGGGAGACTTTATTAGAAATTTTCTGAAAATAGAGAACAACAGTGGGTTCTTGGAAAGAAAAATGAAATATTTTAAAAACATCCATTCTTCTCCAACTAGATGTTTTAATGTAAATAATAAATTATCAATAAAAATTCTAACAAGCTAGTTAAATAAAATTATTCTGTAACTAAGCTTTAAAATGAAATAGATAAAATATCAAAGAGTTCTCTTTAAAATTTGTAGTCGTAAGTAAAAGTGGGCAAAAGGATTAATAATCCTCTTCACTTATTACACTGCATTGAGTAACTTTGTTTTTACTAGTGTGAAGCTTGTAAAAAAATCTAGAAAGAGCCTTTAGTATATCAGTAGCTATTCATGTAAGAAGACATTCTGATTGGGAGACCACATCCTCCTGAAACATTAAGAGAGAGACAGATAAAAAGAGACAGTGAACTAGAGATAGAGAAGTATCCAAATATAGATGTAGTTGAAGTACATGCTGACAGTGATATTTCAAAGCAGTAGAAAAAAACTGCATTTCTCATTAAATGATATTGCGACAAACCTGATAATATAAATTATCTCGATTCTTTTTCATAGTAGAAAAAATACTCATAACAGTACACCTTGCTTTTAAAATAATGTATCTATTAAAAAGGCAATTTGTGTTAATATTAATTAGAAATAAAAGTAGTAAAAGAAAAAAAAACCCTAGTATCTCATAACCTTTCCAAAGTGAACCACTATTAAATTAGATTGGTGCAAAAGTAATTGCGGTTTTTGCCATTACTTTTAGTGGCAAAAATCGCAACTGCTTTTGCACCAACCTGATGATAACAATTCAGTGTATTTCCTCCCAGGCTATGCTTTATGCTCAACTTCTTATTGTTGACATCATACTTTATATCCAATTATAACTCTTACATTTTAAAATCAACATTATATTTACTTCCCATTATTTTACAGATGTTTACTAAGCATCATTATTGACAAGTGAAATTTCATCATATTGATTCTTAATTAACTGCTTCACAAAATGGTACAGAACATTTGGAATATTTCCTGTTTTTCTTCATTATAGATGACAATTGTGGACAATCTTATGCATAAGGCTTTTTGCATACAATATAGGCTTTTAAACTAGGCTCGTCTGTAGCTGAATAGAGGTATGTTTTGTTTGTCTCTTGGCTTTAGTATGGCCATATCTTTTAAGATGCTTGGATAAGAGATAATTTAAAAGACATTGATTTTCTTTTTCTTTTTCCCTCCTTCTGTAAATTATTGTTTTATTTAGTATTAAAAAGGTTCAGAAAGGAAGTGAAAATGGTTTTTTAAAATAGGCCTTAAGAAGCAAGCAATTACAGTTATTTTTACATGGGCTAATCAGTATCCTTTTAAATGTGTAATCAAGTGGCATCTATAATTATTTGAGCCACTTGGCTCATGCATACAATTGAATCTACCAAAAACGCATGTGTTTACTTTCCTTTCCTAATCTTTCAGAGCTTGTAACTAAGAGTTTGTTTTTATTTTCACCCCAAAAGCTTAGTTTTGGAGGAATTCCAGTACCAGGAAAACCTGGGACCTTTTTAAAGAAAAACTTCCATGGATGCATCGAAAACCTTTACTACAATGGAGTAAACATAATTGACCTGGCTAAGAGACGAAAGCATCAGATCTATACTGTGGTAAGTCAACCCATCTGTTTTGTCTTGATGGTTTCTACCACTTTGGGGTAAGTCTTGCTTTCACCAGCCCATTCCTGCACCCATTGATATGTTTATCTTATGCTCTGAGTTCCCATCAGTCTCTGAGGTGACACTGGAGAGAAGAGAATGGCAGGTATTGAATCAGTGTAAATTGCACTAGTGGAAGAAACAAAGACATTAGAGCCATCCAGAGAATTCATTTTTTTTTTTTTTTTTTTGACTGTGGGGTATATTTCAGCTGTGGGTAGTATTTGCAGTCTATATTGGGACAACATGAATTTTTTATTATCTTTGGAAAATGAAACAAGAAAACCACATATTCCATTAAATTCTATGGCCTGGGAGTTACATATTTGTCTACTTATTGTTAATATTAAAAATAGTTTATTTTAAATGAGGGAGATTAAACTTTTAGTGTGTTTGAGATTCTCATTTATCATACTGACAAATTAAATGATTTTCTAATTAAGTAACATTTGGCTTCCCTAATAGACAATGAGTTTCATGAGGGTCAGGACCGTGTTGTTTTTTTTTTTCACTACTGCATTCACAATGACTAACAGAGTGCCTTACACATGGTAGGTGCTCAATAAAGGTGTTGATGTTTCCAACAATAACTTTGGATTTGTCTGTTTCTCTCTCCAGTTCTATCCATTTTTGGTTTATATATTTTGTAGCTCTGTTGTTGATACATACACATTTAGTATGCTATGTGTTCTGGTGGATTCACTCTTATCATTATATAATATTATCTGTCTGATAGCTCTCTTTGCTCTGAAGTCTGTCTGATATTAACATAGTCACTCTTGCTTTTCCTCTATAAATGTCTTTGTGGTGTAACTTTTCCCATCCTTTTGCTTTTAGCCTGCCTATGTCATTATTTTTGAAGTGAGTTTCTTGTAAGCAACGAATAGTTGGGTCATGGTTTTTTAATTCATGCTTTCAATTTCTGTCTTTTAATTGGTCTATTTAGCAAATTTACATTTAATGTAATGAATGTGTTGGGCTTAAATACTTGTTTATTTTTGTTTTCTGAGTTTTTAAAAATTCTCTTTTCTCTACCTTCCTGTGTTTCTTGGATAGTTTTTAAAATTCTATTTTGCTTTATTTAGTGTTAGAGTATATATATGTATGCTTTTGTTACTGGTTTATGTAGACATTTTATTATATATACATAACTTATAGTAGTTTACTGGTTTAATCATTTTACCAATTTAACTGATGTGTAGAAACCTAATTTCCATTTACATCCCTTTATTTTCCCTTATTTACTTTATAATTGTCTTCGTTCGACAATTATATTTTTAGAACCATTTCTATATATTTAGAACCATTTCAAGTAGTATGATTTTTGCTACAATGTCAGACATCATGTAGAGAATTCCAGAGGAGAAGGAGAGTTTGTTGCATTTACTCATATTTTTGCCCAATATTGACAAAAGGTAAAGAAAAGCTCTTGAAACCACGAGGGATATGTTTGGCTTGGATTAGTATCAAAGACTCATTACTGCTTCCCATGTGACCTGCAGTGACATCACAGTGTTTGTGTGTGGGTGGGAGAGGGATGCCCCTCATATCACTGGAGGGTGATGACAGTCCTGACTCACCACTAAACCATCTCTGAGACTGCTCCTGCAGGGGTGAAGGGGGTTCCTCATGATAGTTCAGCAGGGGCAGAAGTCTAGGCTTTCCTTGTGATCTCAGTTGATACCACAGGGAGAGACTTGGTTCTATCTGACAATGATTAAATTCCCAGATCTTCAGAATTGTTCTTGTAAGCCACAGATTCCCAGATTGATCTTCCCATATACCACCCTGGCCAGAAATCTGGGCACCTCACTACAGCATGGCTCAATGGAAGTGGGGCCACAATCTTTTCTATGGCATTTGGCTTAGGGAGAGAAGTTGTTGTCTAAAAACATCTCTCTTTCTTCATTCTTTGCCTAGAGAGCAGTCTTCTAATGGCAATTTTAAACAGAATTTAACTGCACCAGTTGGTCTCTCTGGGTTGTTTGTCTTTCAGGAACATACGTAAAACAGATCAGGTTAAGAGAAAATCCAGAGAATTCTCCAGTATGTTTTTCTCTTGGTCCCAAGGTTTTTATATATCCTTTATTTATTTTCTCCACCATTCAGAGTTCTTTTTAGGTAGATTTTATACAGAATTTCTATCGTCTTTTAGTCTTACTTAGCAGAATAAATAGGGAAAACTATGTTACGTCATATTCCTGGAATTGGAAATCTCTTCAACTGACATTTTTTCTTTCGTCTATGGCAAGAGTAGGTCACCCTATCATTGACAGCAATAATCTGATTCTCTTTGCAACCTAATTATAGAATTATCTGAACAAACTATGGGTTTAAATGACTTTGTGTTTGTTTTCTTCTTTGATAAATATAATCTATATTGATTTTTATGTTTTGGGGTATCATATTAACACATTTTCTTGAAAACTGCCATTGGATTCAAGGATGTGAGTCAGAGGATGCTCCTGGGGAGTCACACTTGGATTAAAGATTGTCAGAATTTTAAAAGGTTTGTGTCAAGTCCCTGACTCCTTTGGTTTGGAAAAGTTAGGATGCTGCTAGGAAGGGATTAGTTACCTCACTGACTCTAGAAAAGCCAATAGCATTACTTGTCCATCTCTGGCTCAAGCCCAAGGCTCCCGACAATTCTGCAACTTATCCACATGAGCTTAGGTCAACCATCTCCTAATTAACATAAGCACTGACTTGCTCATGACATTTTTTTTTCTTTTTGATTCTAGGTTTGTGGTCTTGGGCCATGGAAAGCACACTCATTCCTATCCCTTTCCCAATATTGTTTCAAGAAATATTTCATAACATATCAGTTTCCTTGAGTCCAATCTGCTGACACAGGGGCCCTACATTGAGATCATGCACTATGGGAAGTTTAGATTAGCCTAATGTTATCAACATCAAAGGGCATCACTACCTGCCATTTTGCTAAGATGTGGCAGAGCAAGTTGAAACAACAGTAAGTTTATAAAAACATTGCACACTCATTGTTCATAAACTGGGACTTAAAAGTGTAAAAGCCTGAGCTTTAGATATAAATAACTAAGATCTCTATAATAATATTTTAAAAGAATGTATTTATACATATGATGTGTTAAAAATATCTTTAATGTTAAGATATATTAGAGTTACTGAATAAGCAAAGCAAAAAAAGGAAGATGAGAACGAGCAAGGGGAAATAAACTTCAGTTTCTGAATATCGGTAGCTTCCACCATTTCCTTTTCTGAGAGAATCATTATCTAAAACTTTAACAAGTGTTGTGGTGACTTTTAAACTACTACAGCACTTATCAAGTTGCCTAAAACTTCGCTAGTATACGTTACTCCTCAGGGTTTAATTGGCGGTATTGTTAATATGAGGCATAAAGAATCCATTTAGCCCTAATGTATTTGGAAAAAAATCCCAAGAAAATTGTTTTATTGTGCAGGTAGGCAACCTTAGTTTTAACCTTCACAATTTAGAAGAAAAAAATGTACATTATTTTTCTTCCAAATTGCTTCCAACACCCTGCTTAAGTGAGAATTCACATCACTATACACTTGCACATGTACGCGCGCGCGCGCGCACACACACACACACACACACATGTTTATATATCTAGTCTATCTCCTTTAGGAATTTCTTATGGGAAGCAATGGTTTGCACAGTTAAATACTGAAGTACAAACTCTTCCCTTTCTGTAGTCAAGCTTAAAGTTTCCCCCAAAGACACCATATCTGCTACAAAATCAGCTTTGCTCCCAGTCATTAAGTCACTGTAGTGCTAAGTAAGGGCTTTTGGAAGGAATGGCATTTTTGTCCTTCTCTAGTGTTTGCTGACTCTCTTGCATTATTAAGCCTTGGGAAGTTCAGATTCAAGGGATCAACAAATCAGGCAGCAAGAGTATGGTACTACCCATACATTATAAAATGTGTTTCAAGGCCCACAGAAGCCCAGCCTTTGCCTAATCTAACGTATGCCTCTCTAGCAGGCTGCATTCAGCAGCCATCCTCATTGCAATCTGTCATCTCTTTCTTGTGGGACCTTCCCCCTCCCTGGAGACTTAACAGCTGTTCCATAGGGATAATTCAGTTTAGTCTTTATAGCTCGATTTGACTACAAGACAATTCTCCACATCCCGAAATGCAGTAAAACTAACAGCTTAAAGTAGACATAAAAAATACCTCACTATTCTTCCTCAAATCCTTTATCATATGCTAATATAGCACTATATAATAAACAATCAGAAAGCAAATGGCCCATTGAAGTGTATGTACAGTACCTGTAATGTGGATTATTATATACGTAGTATAAGAAATATATTGCTGTGATAGTTTCCTGAAAATGATTAATTTCATACCTTGCACTCCATCAAAAATGATGCTTTTTTAGCTGTCCTTTCTGAGTCTTACATCTCCTCTCCCAGAGGCAAGGAGAATAACATGATTACCTATGAGCTGGTTGAAGTTTCACTCACATCATTGTAGGTTCCAAAATATTTTGTTTTTTATTTAAAAGATCATAGTGGAAATTCATGTGTTACTTCACTTTACCTTCAACAGAAGGGAAGAAAATGCAAATAACTAACAGGAAGACTTTAGTTTAGCTTTGGAGCTAATTGACTATGTCAATTCATTTCTGTGCCTTTGTCTCCAAATAATTGGAATCAGGGAATTGGATGGGCAATGGCCAATACTAAGCCCCATATAATACTACTCCCAACCTCATGGTTGAAATTGCTAAATAATCACAAGTTACCTTTTCGTTTGCCCTAGAGGAAAACCCAAAGGTCTCCCTTCAGTGTTCCTGGAAGCATCCGTAATAAAATCATGACTGAAACATTGACTTCCTAGGTTGTTTATACCCACTCCATGGCTTATTCAGCTATGGGATCTTGAGAAAGTTACGAAACTTCAGTACCCTCATACATAAAATGAGGGCAATTATAGTATCTACTTCAAAGTGTTAGTGTGAAGATTAAATCTGTAGTATGCTTAGTGCAGTGCATGGCACACACTAAGCACCCAATATATTGGAGCTATCAGTAAAAACATCTATAAATCCATTCAACTGAAGTTGGTATATAAGCCAATATTTATTTGCCATTTTAGATAGCTAATTAATGCAGTCACATACAGTTCGAAATAATAAAAGTTGATTGGAGGTAGCTCCTGTTCTTTCCTGAATCTGAATTTCTGTTTGCTCCCAAACCATAAGTCATGAAGTGGGTTTGCAGTAAATATATTACAAACTTAATCATCTCGTTTGTTTGAGAAAATTTGATGAAAATCGTTACTTCAGATTTGATCAAATGATAGATTCCTTTAAAATAAGGAACTTAAAAGCGTGTTGCTTGATAGGCGTGGGTATAACAGATGTATTGATGAGTAGCAACAGTGAGCTGTCTTGAAGCGTGTTGCCCTTCGTTTGCATCTCTGCTGTCATGCAACTTATTGGAGTATGGTTGGTTATTTCTTGTGGCTCTAAAGCCAAGCAAACACTCACTGTCAGAGTTACGTGTAAGAGATCAGTGTGGACATGAGAGCACACACACATTTACATCTGCAGGTGCACACACATACACATACACACACACATGTAGTGACAGGCACCTTTATCTTACCTCTCTGTGACCCAAAGGCTCATGGAAATTGCTCAGAGAAAACTCCCTACTGTCTAGTAAAGCCTATAATCTCTTTAGCTTGTCTCCGGGATCATGTTTCATCTCTGTGAGTATGCTCTGTGATAAATGATGCTTTCTCGCGATGGAATGAATCATTTGAAAAAGCGACTAACGTATTGTGTCTTCTCTCTTCTCATTCCTGCTGTCTTCTACTTCCGTTTGACCAGTCTGACATCCACATCACCTGCCTCTATTCTGTATGCTCCTCATACGCAGGAAAAATCATTCTCAAGTTACTCACTCCCTGAACAATTGCTTCCTTCCTTTCTTCAGGAAAAAATGGAACTAAATAGTTTCAAGGTCGTATGAAGAATAATGTGCCTTAAAGAAAAAAGGCAAAACTAATAGTATAATGGTTAATATCTTAGTCCATTAAGGCAGCTATAACAAAATGCCATAAACTGGGTAGTTTATGAATAAGGGAAATTTATTTCTCACAGTTCTGGAGGCTGGAAAATCTGAGATCAGATTTCCAGGACGGTTGGGTTCCGGTGAGGGCTCCCTTCCAGGCTGTAGACCTCACAATTCTCACTGTGTCTTCCTCCTTTCTCAAGTGATGGAAAAACAAACAAAGTCCCTTGGGGCTATTTTGCAAGACGTTAATCCCATGACCTCATGACCTAATCACCTCCTGAAAGGCCTTACCTCCTAATAACAACATATTGGGGATTAAATTTCAATATGTGAATTTCAGGAAGTGGAGGATAAAAACATTCAAACTATAGCAGTCATCTTCTCTGAAAATTCTTTTACCTGAAATTAGTGTTATGACTTTTCCTTTCTATCAGATGAGCAAATGATAAATTTGTTCATCTGATAAAATTATCATGTAAAGTATTGAAGAGAATTTCTTCAGAACGTTTTAAAAATATTTCTATAGAAAATGAAAATTTGCAAAATACAAGAATTATTATTAATAATAATCCAGCCAGAGAGGAAAACACTGTTGTCATCTATTATAGGTATTTCATTTTCACACTTTAAATGTATATTTATCTATCATAGACCACAGTTTATTGACAATTTTACATTTTACCTTTTTAAAGTATTTTCATTGTTTTTAAAACTTTTATTAAAAGTTGTTTTTTCTCCATTTACAAATACTATTTCAGCACGGAATCAATTTACCATAGTTCATGTAAGAATCTGCTGTGTTGAAATTTGAGTTGTTTGAATTTTTTTCTGCTAAAAATAATACTGAGATTACAACCATAGTGCGAAAATAATTTTCTGAAATTTAAAACAGATAACTGGAAATGAATATTATTGGGTCAAAGATTATGAGTTTTTGACTCAACCAACATTGCATAAAGCCACACCAGGTTCCATGCCCGCTGGCACTGTACACAGGAAACGGCTTATCCTGCTAGTTTCACCTGATACCTTTCAAGTCATTTGAATCTTCAAGTGCTTTTTAAAAGAATGGGCTACGTAGAAGTTGAAATGACCTCAGATGTGCCTCCTGTATGCAAAACATCCAACTAATGAGCTGAGCATATTCTTTTTATGCTCTTGCACCCGCAATAATAACTGCAATGACTACTCCTCTATTTGAAGATACCTTATTTCAGAGAACTTATAGACAAGGCCAGATCACGATGCTAGCACTGGAGGGGCAGTCCGTGGAGGGCTGATTGATGAGCTGTGGTTCTATTAGAGATCCTCTGTCCCTGAAACTTCTGTGTGTGACAGGCAGGAGGCAGACATTATTATCCACGTTTTATACAAAAAAATATACTCAGGATTAGGGAAAGTCAGTGATATATATTAGTGGCTGTGCCTTTCACAGTCTTCTTCCTCCTCTTATGGAAAGCAATCCACCATCAGGTTTTATTCGTTTTTATTAGGCGTTTATTTTTTTTCAGGGTCCTGAATGACTTTCATGTCAAAGTGAAGAAAAAAATAATACAAGGCTGGGCAGATCCGTGAACAGCACTGATCTCTGAGTATTGAAGACCAATGAGGTGTTTCAGAAATGGCCCCTGTGTACTTTGTTATTTGCCAAAGAAATCTCTCCTGGGTGTCTCTTGAGATGTAAGAGCTTGAGGGCGGAATCCTTGCCTTTGGTGTGAGAAAGGAAGGAGGGCAGCAAAGGGCAGAGTGTGGAATCCCATTGCTCCCTGGCTCCCAGCGGCTCTGGTCTCTGCATCTGGCTGGAAGACTCTCCCTCTGGGTTGAAGGAGAAGGCGGCAAGTGCTGCAGAGGGTCAAAGCGCTTCCCCAGAAACTCAGTCTTCTGTTTCCAGTGGCTCTTGTATTCCTTCAAGGTGAATAGAAACTTTTATGTGAGTGTTTCAAAACTGTTATAATCAGTTTGTCCTACATATAAAAGTTTGCTTCCCAGTTTCTCACTGGTGTGACCTCTTTTCTAACCAGACCCGGATTACTTGCTGTTTCTGGAATCCACTCCATGCACATCCTCCTCTCAGCCTTTGTATGTTGTGTTTCTCCCATGCCAGCCAAGCTGCCTTTTTTCTCCTTTACCTCTTCCCTGACCCAGCCCCAAACTAACCATCCTTCTTCAAACTCACTGGTGGGGTTCACGTCCTGAACCAGGGCAATGCTCAAAATATTCACCTGGTTCTCAGAGGTAAACCAGGGTTCTGGCGCCCCCAGGCTGTGCTAACCCAGAAACCTGGAATTGCTACATTGTAGGGAGACCTAGGGGGCACAGGAAGACAGACAGGCAAGCCCAGGTTTCAGGGAGCCACTAGAAGCTTCGGACCAGTGGCTACATAGCAAGTCATGTGGAAGGCTGAAATTGTTAAAAATGGAATCACCGTTAGAGCAGGCTCCTAGGAAACTGTTGCATACCCTCCATGCCTTATCAACTCCAGGCATCGTCGGTATCTTTCTGGAGCACAGTGCTGAGAAACATTGTAGGGCTATGTTCAGAGTGTGTAGAGAAGGCTGCTGTAATCTACAAGCAGCATCTACCACGGAGTAGAGCAGCGGGGAGCGTTGAATGTGCTGTCTGCCCACCCTGCCCAGGTGCACTCCTTGTCCCACCTTCTCCTCAGGGCCCCTTTCAGACTCTCAGTTTCATAATACCTTTCTTGCTGTGAATTTCATACATACACAACGTGGCATAACTTAGCACTTGAGTCATTATTGTCACTAAAATGTAGTTATTGAACATCTACTGTGTTTATAGCAAATGATCCTTCTTTTCAAAGAGAAGCATCCTCTCTGCTCTCAGAAATTACACACCTGGCATGGTCTTACCTTTGCAGGACTCAGAGTTCATAGCGGATGCCCTGGCCTTGGCCATCCCCTCAGACCTTTCTGCTCTCCTGGCCACCATTTGACAGCCACCTTTCCCCTGTTTATCTCACTTGCCCTTATGGTTTGACCCTTACTTTTTGTTTGGTTCTCCATCTCGATCACTCATCACAGTTCTGGTTTCCCATTTGGTTTTTCAACTTCCTTTCTTTCACCACAGCCCCAGCCTGTGGATCTTGACACTACTTCCAACTACCACAGCCACAGCTACTGCATCCAGTGGCAAGACTCAAACATAGCTTACGAGACTTAGAAAGGAGAAATCACAGGGATAGTAGGTTCAGGAAAGACTTTATGTAAGTGCAGGAACTTGGCCGGGACATGTAGATGCAAAAGCTCAAGGTGGGACTGTGGGAAACAACAAGCTGTAGTCTAGTCTATTTCTTTGCAAGAGTTATTGCTGTCATCCTAAGTATAGAAAAGAAACATGCTTTTATGTCACTCATGGTGTTAAATATGTGATATATGGTCAGGAAATGGATATGGATGAGGGTACTAGGTGTTGAGGAAGAGGATAATATTTGAAGGAAGTACGATTAAATCCCAGCCTTACCACATAATGGATACAAAATTTAGATAAGTTTTTTAAGCTATCTCTGCTTCAGTATCCTTCGTCTACAAGGTAGAGATAATAATGCCTACTTTACATATATTGAGTGACTCCTAGGATATTATAGGCATTGAATCACTAAGAGCTGATAATATTATCATAATTATTTTTATTGCCTCACTCTGCTCACCATTTCTTCTCACATGTTGCCCATGAAGACCATAGTCCTGTGAGTAATCTCTAGCCTGCTCGACAAATGGCCTTTTACAAGTACAACACTAAAGGTTATAGATCAGTGATTATTAGTATTTTATAGGGCACACGCCCCTTTAAGAATATAATGAAAACCATGAACACGTTTTACCTCACATAACATTGTTGAGGCTTCATTGATGCCTGTGAAGCTCATCCACGGACAGTAGCCCAAGAACTCCAGGTTAAATTTTCGACAAAGAAACATTTATATGTAAAATAAAACTGTGTTTTTATAAATTCCTAATAACCTTCTATAAGTGTTCCTTGTTGAATCACCAGGATGCGTAGTAAGTAGGGACCCGACACTGGATTTGTTCTATGTGAGCCAGCTGGGCTGGCTTCTTAGAAACGCTTCACCTTTTGTCACAAGATTTAGAAGACATCTCTATGTGTCAAGGTATGAGTTATTAGAAAATGCAAAAAAAATTATACAAAGTGACTTTCTAGTTGAAGGTGGATAACTAATAAAACAGGTAAATAGGACTCCACGTTGTCCAGAAATAGCATGTGCAAAAAATCAGGTACTTTCTCTAACTTGAGAAACGATGGACAGTGAAGGAATAAGGACTAGAAATGTTCTCTCTGCCCACCTCCCAGACTGAGATTCAGGCCTCTTCCAGAAGGTGCAGTTACCAGGGGAACACATAGCATACAGATAGCAAAGAAACTTGCTGGAGAACTTAGGTCTCAGCTTCCTGCAAAAGCTGACGGCTGTGGGGAGATTGAAGCTGGGGCTCAACCGTGCAGAGTCCCTGGGCCTCCCACTGAATAACAGTAATGGAGGACGGAAACCTGGAAGCATCTTCCAGCCTCTGTCACCCTGCAGTGGCCCTCTAGTGCCCCTTATGGACAAAGCATAAGATTCAACCAGTTGACAAAAGAGAGATGTTTGCAGGGTCCAACTCCACTATCGTTTGATCAAGCAATTCCACTACTAGGTGTCTACCCCGGGGAAAATAAGTCCCTATTTGAGAAAGACACTTGGACTTGCATGTTTATAGCAGCACAATGCACAACTGAAAAAATATAGAACTAGCCTAAATGCCCATCAGCCAAGTGGAAAAGGAAAATGTGGTGCACAAGAACCATGGAATACTACTCAGCCATAAAAAGGAACGAAATAATGGCATTTGGAGAAACCTGGATGGAATTAGAGACTATTATTCTAAGTGAAGTAACTCAGTAATGGAAAATCAAACATCAGATGTTCTCACTTATAAGTGGGAGCTAAGCTATGAGGATGCAAATGTATAATCATAATATAATGGACTTTGGGGACTTGCGGGGAAGCTTGGATGGAGGGTGAGGGATAAAAGACTACAAACTGGGTGCAGTGTACACTGCTTGGGTGACAGGTCCATCAATATCTCAGAAATCACCGCTAAAGAACTTATCGATGTAACCAAACACCACCAATTTACCCAAAACTATTGAAATAACAATTTTTTAAATGTAAAGGAAAAAAAAATGCAGGGCAAACAAGAGTGGCTTTGGAACTGAACTTTAGAATGAGTAACTGACACAACTGCCAATCTCTTTTCTTCTTTTAAAAATTTAGATTAAAAACTAGAAACCTTGGACATCTGGAAAAGAGAGTTGGGAAGACAAAAGGAGACATACATATTTTCATGGTTTCATATGTCACCTGATCACAGTTTTATGCAATACCAGCATGTCTCACAAATGGATGAAGTCCAAAACCACAAACATAGGCCTAGGCTCTTGTAATTAGTAAAATGTCTATTTATTTAACTTTGTCATTATGTATATGCTCCATAAAAATTAATGAAACTACTACTTTTATTATGGACCCATGTAATTTATTACATTAAAAAGCATTTCTCATACTCAAAAAGTTTAGAACACTGTGTAGGTGGACGTGAATTAGAAGTACTCTAATAATTTACCTCTCTACATGAAGATTTACTATAATTCTCACAAAAACTGATTCATATTTAACCTAAAAATTGTTTTACATAGCTTATTGTCTTCTGCTGAAATTGTTTTATTTCCCTGCCATTTCTTTCTACGTTTGTCTAATACCTTAGTTCAGCTCATCACTGTGACAGCACATCCTCCCATGGGGTTATCCAGTATCCCCCATAGTGTCTAGTGATTACTTCAGTATTTTCCCTGATGCTGTAACAAGGTCCAAAATACGCCCTACATCAGCTTTGGAAGCAAGCCCTCTGAAGGATGTTCATATTCGTCCCCATTGCATCAGGGAAATTCAGTAGCTAAATAAATACCTTATCTTTAAAAATAGTAATGATAATTTAAGTATAAAAAATAACAGATTGACTATATCTTTAAGAATGTGACTCTGAGATAAAGAACAAAGCTAAATGAACATACATAGCCTTCGTAAGCCGCATACAACGTGTCTGACAGAAATTTCGAATCCAAACAAATTTTAGGTTGAGGGTCTGCTCTAAAACCCACCATTTACTTCATTTATACGTGCCACATGGTGGATGCCTGTAAGGACAGTATGTTTGTGCAGCTGAATATCTGACTTTTGTTATAGAAACTTCAATGCTAGATTCCCAAGGTAAATGGAAGATCCAGCAGCCCTGGAAGATGACTTTGGTGGAGGATTATATGTGCCCATACACATGGAATGAGCTCTCATTCCTCCACATTGCAACAAGAACAAATGCTTTCTCTATAGGCTTCTAGTAAACTAGAGTGCATTTTATCAAACTTTTAATTCCTTGTGGCGATTGGCAAAGACCAAGAAAATATAGGATCTTTTATTTCCCCATGTTTTACCCACAAAATTGAATGCTTATACTAGGATTTGACAATCCACGGCATTTAGCTTAAACTTCTGCCTTGCGACCCAAAGATTTTTGCACCCCTCATATGCACTATAGGAAACAGTCAGTCTCCATGATTCATAAGAGTCCAGAGATCATTAGGGCTAAGACTGCTCTGGAAAAGTACAAGAATCTCAGTCTTCTCAGCAATGTAACTCAACAACCAAAATATAAGCCAATAAATATCTTGCAAATCACATTGCATTACCATTATTCATGAAAAAAATAATGCTTATAGAATATAGGAAATATAGTAAATATAGTAAATTTACTAAATATAGTAAACACAGAAAAGCAGAAAGAAAATAAGTCACCTGCAATTTTATCAAAGCAATCATAAATACTATACAGGTGTAGATTTTTTTAGTCTTCATTTTAAAAGTACTATTTTGGTGTAATTTTGTGTAATTCCTTTTCTTGTTATAAATATTCTGCAATGAAAATAACATGTTGAGCATTCATCACAGGCCAAGTATTCTGTCAACTGATTTTTATATTTATCTATTTTAATCCTCAGAATAACCTTATAAAGTGGATAGCTCTTTGTGGTTTCAGTTTGGGAAAAGTGAGTAACATTCAGTAACATTAAAGTAACTTCCCCAAGATCCATAACTAGTATGTGATAGAATCTGCTTTCCTTTAGTGGCCTTTCTAATGCCAAATCTGGGCTTAGCTGCTATGATGTGCTTAACACACATTTTATATTTTGCTCTAATCACTGAGTTTCTAAATGTTAACTAAAATGAAATTACTTTATAAAAATGGTGATCAATAAATGTTGAATAAGTGAATGCATTTTTGATAAGAAGAGAAATGAGTAATTTGAATTTCGGGTAAAGAAGTGACCACACTACAAATTGGAGGTGCATAGTAAATATTTGTTGAAGCTTATGTTGTGATGATTATACTAAAATGAACTTGAAGGATCTGATGAAATGTGAAGAAGAATGTCTTCCTAATGGAGCATCTTCTCACAGGAGACTGATCCTCTTCGTACCTAAAGATCTCCACATACAATTAAGAGATCTGTTGCACAGTCTGACTCTTGGCTGCCTGGAGATAGAGTGTTTGGAGACTATCTTCAGGTATCTCCCTCCACTAAATGTTTTCTCCTTCCCTGTTTCAGCAGAGGTGGCATGACCTAATTAAAAAGAGCACTGTGTGAGTCAGAAGATGTGGCTTCTGCAGGCAATTGTCCTACTATGTAGCTAGTGGAATTCAGTGTGTAAAGTTCACAATTAGCTTGTTCTTTCTGGTGCTTTCCATGATTGAGAATTATGTCCTCTAGATAATGTCTAAAATACTTTTCAACTCAAGGGTTTCATTAAGAAAACCTATTAAAACTCTTTCTATCACTGTGTTAGTCTGTTCTCACTGCCAAAACAAAATACCACAGACTGTTTGACTTACACAACAGAAATTATTTTCCCACAGTTCTGGAAGCTGGAAGTCCAACATAAAATGTCAGCAGGGTTGATTTCTTCTGAGGGTGTCTCCCTCGGTGTGTAGATGGCTGTCTTCTCCCTGTCTTCACATGGTCTTATCATTGGGCATGTCTGTATCCTGATATCATTTTCTTATAAGGACACCAGTCATGTTAGATTAGAGTCTATCCTAACAGCCTCATTTTAATTTATTCAGATCATGAAGTGTCCTGTTTCCAAATACAGTCACATTCCGAGGTACTGGGGTCTGGGCCTTCAACACATGAATTTAGAGGAAACACAATTCAGCCCATAACAATTTGACTCTGCAAACCACCTAAAGTGCTTGTGTGAGCAGTCTCTAAGACCTCTTCTCCAGCTCCACTTCCTAAAACAAAACTGAAATAACAAAACTAAAGTACAGGATTTTCAGCTCCATGAAGTAGTCAGATGTGCAGATCCTTCTGTCCTTCTGCTTGGCCATTTCAGCTCTCTATCTTCCATTCTGAGGGTCCTAATAGGCTGCTGGAGCTTGAGGTATTCTAACCTCATGCCAGGCTGCAGAAGAAAGGAAGAAGTGAAGGCGAAGGGGATATTCCTCCCAGCTGAGCCAGCAGCCTTCAAGGAGCCTTACAGCAAGTCCCAGCACTTCGGGAGGCCAAGGCAGGCAGATCACCTGAGATTGGGAGTTCAAGACCAGCCTGGCCAACATGATGAAACCCCGTCTCTACTAAAAATACAAAAATTAGCCAGGCGTGGTGGTGCCCACCTATAGTCCCAGCTACTTGGGAGGCTGAGGCAGGAGAATTGCTTGAACACGGGAGGCAGAGTTTGCAGGGAGTCAAGATCACACCACCGCACTCCAGTCTGGACAACAGAGAGAGACTCATTTCAGAAAAAAAAAAAAGAAGAAGAAGAAGGAAAAAGAAAGAAAGGAAAGAAAGAAAGAAAAGAAAGGAAGGAAGGAAGGAAGGAAGGAAGGAAGGAAGGAAGGAAGGAAGGAAGGAAGGAAGGAGAAAAGAAAAGAAAGATCAGGAACAATTAATTCTTGGTATATAACTGGGGATCTCTCCACAATCCCTTTGAACAATAAAGATCAGTATATGAGAGTTCTTATGTAAGAAGTAAAACAATTTCTATCTTAGTGTCAAAATTGGCAAAACTATCATTACTATTATAATGATGCACTAGATTTGTGTAGTGCAATATGGTAACCACTAGTCATGTGTAACTTTTGAACATTTGAAGTAAGTAGGTCTGGTGCAAATTGTGATGTGTTTTAAGGTGTCCCAGAGTTTTAAGACTTCATATAAAAGTAAAATAATTTTATATAATTATTATGCAATGTTTTTAATAATGATTGTATATTTAAATAATATTTGCATCCACTGAGTTAAATAACCCTGTACTAAAATTTAAATTAAGTTAATCTGGTTTTTTAAAACCTTTTTAAAATACTGTTACCAGAAAATCTTAAATTACTTATGTAGTATGCATTATATTTCTATTAGACAGCATTGGCCTGGGATATCACCCCCAAATACCAGTATTTCAGTAGCAGATTTCCTTTTACTCTTTTATTTTAAAACATTTAATTGAAAAGCAAAGATAGTCTATATATTCAAGGTGTACAATATGGTAATTTGATATATGTATACATTGTATAATAATTACCACAATCAAGTTAATCAACACAACCATCATCGTCTATGCTGTAAATTAGATCCCAGGAACTTGCTTGAACATCTTATAATTGAAAGTTTGTACCCTTTGATTAACGTCTCTCCATTTCTCTTACCCTCTAACCCTGACAAGTACTGTTCTATCCTCTTCTCCTATGAGCTTGACCTCTTAAGATACCACATATTTGCCTTTCTATCTCTGGTTTATTTAACTCAGCATAACAACGTCCTGATTTATTCATGTTGCCACAAACAGCATGGTTTTCCTATTTCTTATAGATGTATGTGTATATATGTATATTCTTATTTATGTATGTGTATATATGTGTATATGTATATTTTTATATATACATGGAGAGAGAGAGATGTCATAATTTCTTGATTATCTGTTGAGGGACACTTAGGGTAGTCCTGATGTTTTGGCTATTGTGGATAATGCTGCAATGAACATGAGAGTGCGCATGTCTCATTGAGATACTGATTTCATTTCTTTCAGACATATACCCAAAGGTGGAATTGCTAATATGGCAGATCTACCTTTAGGTTTCTAGGGAACCTCCATATTGTTTTGCATAATGCCTGTACCAATTTACATTACTCCCAGCTGTGTACAAGCATTCCCTTTCTCTACATTCCCACCAATACTTGTATCTTTTTTTTTTTTCTTTTGGATAGCAGCCATCCTAACAGGTATGAGATGATACCTATTGTGGTTTAAACTTGCACTGTGGTTTGGATTTGCATTTCCCTAATTGATTAGCACTATGAATACCTGTTGGCCACTTGAATATCTTCTTCGAAAAAATCTCTAATGAAGGTCTTTGCCCTCTTTTATTAGATTATCTGGGTTTTTTGTTTTTTTGTTTGTTTGTTTTGCTATTGAGTTATATTATGAGTTCCTGGCATATTCTGTATAGTACCCTCTTATTAGATAGATAGCTTGCAAATGTTTTCTCCCATTTTGTAGGTTACCTTTTCATTCTGTTGCTTCCTTTGCTGTGCAGAAATGTGTTAGTTTGATGTTATCCCACATGTCTATTTTTGCTTTTGTTGCTTGTATTTTTAGTGTAATATCCAAAAAGTCATTGCCTAGACCAATGTCAAGGATGTATTCATCTGTTTTCTTCTCAGAGCGTTATGGTTTCAGGTATTACATTTAAGTCTGTAATACATTTCAAGTTAATTTTTGTAAGAGTTATAAGACAAGGACCTAATTTCATTCTTTTGCAGGTGGATATCCACTTTTCTCAACACCACTGGTTGAAGAGACTATTCTTTCACCTCTGTGCATAAGTTTATTTCTGAGCTGTCAATTTTGTTCTGTTGGTCTCTGTGTCTGTTTTTATGCTAGCATCATACTGTTTTGAGTCCTATGGCTTTGTGGTATACCTTGAAATTAGGAAATGTGGTGCTTTCAGCTTTGTTTTTTCCTCAGTATTGCTTTGGCTATTTGAAGTCGTTTTTGGTTTCATACAAATTTAAGGATTTTTTAAAATTCTACTTTTATGAAGAATGCCATTGGGAATTTGATAGGGCTTATATTAAATATACAGATGACTTTGGTATGAACTTTTAAACAATATTTATTCTTATGACTCATGAACATGGGTTATCTATTTTTTATGCTATTGTAAATGGCATTGCTTATTTTATTTTCAAATAGTTTATTGTTAGTGTATAGAAATTCAACTTATTTTTGTATGTTGATTTTGTATCTTGCAAATTTACAGAATTTATTTATTAGTTCTAGCAAATTTTTTGTGGGGTCCTTATGATTTTTTAATATATAATATCATGTCATCTACCAACATAGATAATTTACTTCTTTCTGCTTTGGATATTTTAATAATTTTACTTTTTCTTGCCTAACTACTTGGGCTAGGACTTCCAGTACTCTGGTGAATAGAGGTGGCAGAAGTGGTTTGTCTTGTTTCTGATGTTAGATGAAAAGCTATCAACCTTTTACTGTTAAGTATGATGTTAGCTATAGGTTTGTCTTATCTGGTCTTACATAGCTTTTACTATGTTGAGGTACATTCCTTCTATACCTAAATCATTAAGAGTTTTTTCATGAAGGGATGTTGACTTTTGTCAAATATTCTTTTCTGCATCTATCAAGATGATCATAAGGTTTTTATCCTTAATTTCTTTAATTGATTTGCATATGTTGAGCTATGCTTGCATTGCAGCCCCTCTTTATTTAAGTTTTTAATTAAAAATATTTACTTTTTATTTTATTTTATTTTATTTTTTTTTTTAAACAGAGTCTCATTTTGTCTCCCAGGCTAGGGTGCAGTGGCATGATCTCAGCTCACTGCAACCTCCTCCTCCCAGGTTCAAGCAATTCTCCTGCCTCAGCCTCCTGAGTAGCTGGTACTACAGGCACATACCACCATGCCCGGCTAATTTTTTATATTTTTAATAGACAGGGAGTTTCACCATGTTAGCCAGGATGGTCTCGATCTCCTGACCTCATTATCCACGCGCCTCAGCCTCCCAAGATTCTGGGATTACAGGTGTGAGCCACCGCACCCTGTCTTAATTAATGTTTTAACTTAAAAGTACTTCATTAAAGATAATTACATATGATCCTTCCTATGTTATAAATATTATTGATTAAATTGAGAAGTTGACTTCTATAACATACTCATTATTGGGCTGAAAATTTGTTTTGTTTTCCAGGCCAGTTGATGGTACTTGCCCTTCACACACACCTACTATTTTTTATATCTTTACTCAAGAACAAAGGTACTCATATTTTCAGAGCTAAGAATATTTAATCCTTATTAAAGTGAATTTAGTCTAGAAAAGCAACATATACTTGTATGTGAAGTGGACAGTTGTTTTGTTTGTGGGCTTAAAAAAAGTAGTTTGGAGACAAAAGGAAACCATAGACACACACACACACACACACACACACACACTCCATTTCCTTTAGCCTTATGTGTTAGTAAGGGTTCCCTAGAGAGAATCAATAGGAGACTGTGTGTGTATGTGTGTGTCTGTGTGTGTGTGTGTGTTAGGGGAAATGATTCACATGGCTGTTAAGGCTGAGAGGACTCACAACAGGATATGTGCAAGCTGGAGACGCTGGAATGTTTACAGCATGACTAACTCCAAGTTTGAAGGCTGGAGAACCAAGGAAGCCAATAGTGTAACTCTCAGGCTGAGGCCAAAGGCCTGAGAACCCAAGGGGGTGGGGCGCACCAGTGTAAGACCTAGAGGCCAAAGGCTGAGGAGCCTGGAGTTGTTGTACAAGGACAGAAGAGGAAGAGTATATCCTAGCTCCTGTAGATAGATGAACATGTTCATTTTTTTCTCTGTTTTTATTCTCTCTAGGCCCCTAGCAGGTTGGATGGTGCCTGCTGACCCTGAGGGCAGATCTTCCCCTCCTACTGCACTCAGACTCACATGTCTCCTCTGGAAACACCTTCACAGACACACCCACAAATAATGCTTTACCAGGTTTTTAGGTATTCCTTAATTTAGTGAAGTTGACACCTACATTTAACCATCACACCTTACTATGATAATGACTTGTTATTTTTGTCTTATGTGAGTAGACTAGACACATGACTAAAGATTGCAGTAGAGGAGACAAGCAATTTTGAAATTATGCAAGAGTAAAAATCATTTGAAAGGTAGTAGTCATTGGGTTCCAAGCCTAGCTGGTTCTATTCCTACCTGGACTATCTTCTATCATTTCTTTCAGTAATCTACACTAATTTTCTAATAGCAATTACTGATCCTGAATATTTTTGTCATGAAAGCCTTCAAATGAATTCACATACAGAATACTATTTAACTGAAACTCCTAGTATAAAGCTATATCTCTTTATTTTAAATACATTGGAAATACAAAATATTTTAGTATGGAAATAAAAATTGCCATAATTCCACCACCCAGAAAGAGCCACTATTTAGTATATTAGTCATGCTTCTGTGCCTACATATTTATATAGGTATATTTCACCTGATTCATATGTGTAAATTTGTATTCTATTTGTTCAATTTAATGTTCTAAGCAATTTTCTTGCTTGCTATAAACATCGCTACTAGTGGTGGCAAAAGAGTTTTTCATATACATGTACCATAATTTACTTAAATATTTCTATAATTTCAGACCCAGTTTTGTATTATTATAAATAATGGTTCTCAGTGTGTAAATCTTAGTCCAATTTCAAATTATTTCCTGAGGACTTCTAGAAGTGAAAGTAGAGTGTCAAAATGCGTATTAATATTTTTGAGCTTCTTGATTCACAGTTCCAAATAGCTTTGTGCAATATTTGCTAACGGATAATAAAAAGTAGATTTGGGAGGGCGAAAAAAAAAAAGCAAAGACAAGAGACAGTCTCTGAGGCCAAAGGCAGCATGTGCCTCTAGTAGGTCCCCGTTTACTGGTGCCTGTGCCTAGGCAGCTGCTGGGAGGCCAGAGGAAAGGCGATGCAGCGAACCGTCTTCCAGCCTGTCCACGCACCACGGCCATTAGCAGGGCCTTCCTTCCAATTCTAAAAGTGTGTCTCTCCTGGATGTCTCTCAAATGAAACCCCAATGTGCATGATCTTTACCCTTGAAAGCCTCCTTTGGCAGAGGCAGAATGTTGCCTGTCCATAGTAGTGCCACGTGTTTAGTTTCACTTAAATTCCTAACATGCATTATGGCCTTCTTTTCAGTAATTGTCCTTCCCTCTTTTCTCTTCCTCCACCCAAGTCGTATTCCCAGCTTCATTCCTTCTTACTTGTCCTACAAAGGTCAAATCCAAAGGCACCTCACGAAGTCCTGTTACAATGCTTTGTTACATGCTCTCCCAGCAGAATACACGTCTCCCTCATGGCACTTGGTCATAGCTGTGATGACATGTTCCATGACCCTTATCCTGCTGCCATGTAAGCTCCAGGTGGGCAGATCTGAGTCTGTCTCACTCCTTCACTGTATCCTTAGTCGTGAGAGTCAAGGTGGCCCATATGAGCTGCTTAATAGAGAACTGCTCAATAAGTCAATTTAAAAAAAAAGGAAGGAGCCTGTCTTTCCCAAAAATGAAAAAGAGCCTTCATTTGATTCCTGAGTCTCCCTGAGTTTGAGAATAGGAGGGTAGCTTGAGCTCGCAGGGCAGCCTTTTCCCTATATTTGCTGATAGCATGCCAGTCAGTGCTGGTAGTTCTCAGACAAATCAAATTAGAAATGGTTGTACTCATTTGGAAAATCAAGAACTGGCTTTGAAATCTTTCCCCGCAAATTAGATTGAATCAAGATCATTTTCTCCAGCTTATAAATGCTTGATTGGCTTTGTTTGATGCCTCATGATTGAAGCTCAGCTTTGCACTGCCAGCTTTATTTTTTACACACCAGGGTGTTGTGATGTCTAGATGATGATTAAAAACAAAACAAACACCCACAATGAAAAAGTTTTGTAAATAACAACTCAGCACAGTAATGTAACCCTTGGAAGTGTCACACATAAGAAACTTGAAAAATAGTCAAGGTAAGCAGAACTTCAAGCTGGGCCTGCTGTATTCTCTTCAGGTCTTAAAAATTAGTCACCTTGAGTGGTGGGCCAGCCACACCTGACTTATTATTTCCTCTCAGGAATAATGAAGGATGTATCAGGACCTCATTGTCCCTACAGTGGAGGAGTCTCAATGGGAGTAGACTATCTGTCTGCCTTCCACCTTCCTCACCCACCCATGCATTGCCATTTTCTGGCTTCTGCCTTGGTCACCAGACTGGATTCAGATGCACTCTCCTTTTAGTCTAGCCTATCCCCAGCTACCTGGATCTATGACCTCAGGTCTTTTTTCAATAGAGAGTAGTCTCTTATTCTTGTTTTATTCTTCCCAGGTGACTCAAGGTCAAACCAGAGCTTTACTGCTGAGCTGATAAGCAGTGTTTGAAGGGTGACGTGAAGCCTTAGGGGAAGAGAGTCAGGGAGCAGTGGTGACAGCCTGGTTGAGAATCTGCTAGAGACTTTGGATCTTGCATGGTCCTCACATGCTTTTTATTTATAGCTTTTTTTTTTTTTGAGATGGAGTCTCGCTGTGTCTCCCAGGCTGGAGTGCAGTGGCGTGATCTCGGCTCACTGCAAGCTCTGCCTCCCGGGTTCACGCCATTCTCCTGCCTCAGCCTCCCAAGTAGCTGAGACTACAGGCGCCCGCCACCACGCCCGGCTAGTTTTTTGTATTTTTAGTAGAGACGGGGTTTCACCATGTTAGCCAGGATAGTCTCGATCTCCTGACCTCGTGATCCACCCGCCTCGGCCTCCCAAAGTGCTGGGATTACAGGCTTGAGCCACCGCGCCCGGCCTATTTATAGCTTTTTTATTTTCAGGTTTTCATTTAAAGCAGAGCAGCCAACAACTTTCTGGAGTTTTCCACAGAATAGCTAAATGGCTTCAGTGACTAATAGTAAATAGTAATAGTGTCTTTCGGTAGTGAAATGAGTCCAAAAGGAATGTGCTTGAATATCTTAAATAACTGGCCAATGTTCAATGTTTGACTAGAGGAATAATGCCCCCTAATAGAAATACCTCTAGCCATTTATCAGTGATGGCTCACTTTAGCGTAACCTATTGTCTATGCAGCCAACCTAGGGTTGGCAAGTAAGTCAGTAAAAGTCTTGAAAGAGGATGGAGTCCTAGCAGAGATATAAAGCAAAGCCAACATCCAAATGGGAAATTCAAGCAGAATTGTCTTTTGTTGCTAAGGTCTAAAGTATTTCATGTAAATCAATGATCTTCAGTGAAATAACCAAAGGATTATGTTTAATCATAAAGCCAGGAAATGAGTACCAATGAAGCCATTTGTTAAGAATGTCTCTCTTCTCAGTTCTGATAGGTACTTGTTCTAGCTTAGTAAATTATGGCTTCTATGCCATGTGCTGAGACCTGGCTAAAATACCCAGTGATCAATGAATATAAGAGAGTCCAGGTTTAGGAATGTTTGACTAACATGGAGGCCTGAGCTCGCTGTTCAACACATTTCAGTCTATTCTCTCTATTATACAGTCACATTCAGATCACTGCAGTGGTTCCATCCTTGTGTCTGTCAGCAGAGCAGCATCTTCTGAAGTTGTTCCTCTGTGTAATGGATAAGTGTCAATTCATTCGATTGGTTCTGGAGTCACATGACAAAGACTTAAGTACTACTGTGTTCTCTGTGTCAAAAGTCTTGAGGAAGGAAACCTTCTGCCATGACACTCCCGTCCATCAGTCATGAGATGATCGCGGTAATTATGCTATTACTGCAATACCTCCTTTTGGATGAGTTTCTCTGCCACAGAGGCAAGCTTTTAGGTGGATGGGTTTCATTGGATTTCCATCAGCATTCGGCGCACTTCTGGTTTGGTGGCAGAATGACCTGAATACGTCTTCAAGGAAGGCGCTGCTCAGGAACTTCGTTCTGTCTCGTGGTTTCCTTCTGGTTTTCATTGCATAGCCCCTGAACTGGCACCTGTCTAAGTGGTCACATATAATTTCTCCCATTTTGCCTTCTGCTAGAAAGTCACAACCATTTTGGTTCCTCATACAGCTCAGCATTAATCTAGCTTTCTCTTTGTAAAATATTTTAGGCTCCAGTTTCTGGGGAGGGGGAGCGGGGGAAAACATAATCAGTCAATTGGTTATTATACTCTCGTAAGTGTGATTTAAAATATCAGGTTTCTTATTTATTTTTTAAATAGAGATTGGGTCTCATCATGTTGCCCAGGCTGGTCTCAAATTCCTGGATTGAAGTGATCCTCCCACCTCAGCCGTTCAAAGTGCTGGAATTACAGATGTGAGCTACCACGCTTGCCTTCTTATTTCTTTAACATGTAAAACTATATCATCTTTTGCTCACTTCCTTTTTATTTTAATATAATTATCATGTATGGTGATTCTTGCCCTCTTTCCTGCATCGAGACAGGAATTACTAGGGAAGAGGCCTAAGTTTTCCTCTTTAGAGCCTGAATCATTCAAAGAAAAAGTCTTCTAAAATGTAAATACTTGGTTACACTTCTCATGCCAACAACAGAATGATTCAGATCATCCCTAAATCCTCTCCAAAGACAAGACAGATGGTAAAGATGTGGGTCTTCAGCCTCAGATACCCAAGGTTAGGGGAACAAGTAGGAATATTAGGGCCCTCCAGTTCAATTGCCTCAGGTTACAAAAAAGAAACCTAAGCCTCTAGAAGTGACTCACCTCTGGCCACCAAGAAAAGAGTCAGACCTGGGAAGAGAGAAAAATAATAAGCCAGGAGCAATGCTAGACATGTTGCACGTGGTCTCATGTGGTCTTAAATCATCCCTCTACTATTATTCCCCAGATTATAAAGGAAACAATGAGGACCAGAGAAAGGCATGGTTTTTTCAGTAAATATTTGTAACAGGAATCTAGTTCTGCCTAAATTTAACACTCTTACTTTCTTTAGAATTCAGAGCAAGATGCTCTATACCAAATTGTAAACCTGTTATATAAGGCACGGGCAGTTATCAAAAAGTAGCTAATTACTACAAGGCAGTAGAAGAAATATAATAGATTTCCACAGGTAGCACACACCACCGGAAGCCCGTGGAGAAGGCAGCCACTGTGAGATGGATGTCAGGAAAGGACTGGGCATGGGCAAGCCCAGAAGGCTTACTGGGCCCTGCAGAGCAAAAGTGGGGGTGGAGGGTGCAGAGGAATGAAGAGGTCATGCCTGGTGGAGGGAGGAAGGCACGGCGTGTGTCTAGAGGACAGCTTTGCTGTTAGTGTATCTCCTCACTCTAGTGAGGGTAGTGCCGATGACCGGGGACACAATCCAAGGGAGGTGACGGTCTATCAGTAGTCAGCAGCCATCTGTGCTTTCCTGTTTGAAATCCATTGTGCTCTCAGGGAAGAATGGGAACCATGCTTGCCCCTCCAGCCCCTTCCCCAGTCAGCACCTTCTATCAGTTGTACCTGCAAATTTCTCATGAATCTGTTATCTTTCCTCACTCTCCCACATGGCTATTGGTATGAATCAGGGTTCTCCAGAAAAGTAGGGCCAGGATCTCTATATATGTGGAATGCAGATATGAAAGAGAAATAGATTTGAAAGAGAGATTGAGATTTATGATGAAAAATTGGCTCACTGCACTACAGAGTCTGGGAAGACCAATGATTTACAGACCTAGGAAAGTCAGTGCTGGTCTGTGTTTGAAGGCCTGAGTACCAGAAGGTGTAAATCCCAGCCGGAGGGCTGGAGAAGACGAGATGAAATTTCTCGATCAAGCAGGGAGGAAGGAAACAAAAAGGTACAAATTCCTCCTTCCTTTGCATTTTGCTCTGTGCCCTCAGCGGAGTAGATGATACACATCCACAGTGGGGAGCGCACTGTACTTTGCCAAGTCCACCAATTTTAATACTAATCTCATCCAGAAACACACAGGGACACACCCAGAAATAATGTTTAATCCGGGCACCGCATGGCACAGCAGAGCTGACCAAGAAAAGACTGTAGTGGGTCTGTAGAGAAGTGTTGGAAAAAAATATTCATTACAATTGTTAAAGATGATAAGGGGGGCTACTAAATGGGGTTTTATAGTGGGAGCAAAGACTGAGCACAATAAAGAAAAGTGGGGATTTATAGCCACGGAGTAGGGTGGGGGTCAGGGAATGGAAAATTACTTAGAGGTGGGGTACTTCTTTCTAAACTAGCCCAACAGGAGCTTTGTTGAAGGCAGGCAAGTGTGATAATATATCCAAGGAGGTCAGACCAAGGTGGGAGGTTTTGTATTCTGACTCTGCAGAATTCTTGCTAGAACTGGAAAAAAAATGGGCCATGGACAGAGCCCAACGTCACACCTAGTCCAAAGGAGGACTCAGAGGAGCCTGACTAGAGTTAGCTCAAGGAAAGAGTCTTTTGTCAGAAAAAAAAAAAAAAGACATAGTTTGGGGAACCCCAGGGGCAAACATCTACTCCATCTTTGGCCCAGCACTTCTGAACACCTTGATTGTTGGAGAAGGGGCACATATGAGAGTGAAACTATAGGGCACTAAGAACTACCATCTTAGGAACAACAGGAGACGACACTTGGAGGAACCAGTGACTTGTGGCAGTTGCTACCCTGGGGAGGTCTCATTATCATCTTGAATGGCAGTCACAGTCAGACAGAGGAGTCCACGGTTCAACTGGAGCTTGAGGAGTGTGGTAAGGGAAAGCACTCAGACAGCAAGAATTTCATTCCTTCCTTAAAGAGTGACTTCCTTTTTTGGACAATGAAAGACCCTATAGTTCTTATAAAATATAGGGAGGGAAAAAGGACCCATGGTAGCTCACTGACCTCCTTTCAGTCTCACTTATGAGGTCAAAGCCAGTGGTTTTACCTTGAAGGTTTGATCAATGCACCCTTCCCTGCCAGACATACTTTGTACCAATTACAGTAAATTAGAGTAAGTATATAAAGTGAATTGAATTACTATAGCATGCAAAGGATCAGGTCACATTTATGTGTACAACTAACTTGTGCTTAGCACAATTTTATAATATTTGAAAAATCCTGAATGAATGTTGAAACCTTAAATGGAATTAAACATACAGAGGGACAAAGGGGTTTTGGGGAATGAAGCGCCCTTCTTGGGATTAGGAGGAATGATATTTGAAGAAAGGGATTAAAAGGGATTAGAGGCCACTGACCATTTGCCATGTCTCCTTTGACACAATTCTAAAGTAATGTCTTCTCTCATGGCTTTTCTAAATGGCCAGTGGGAACTTCCTCAAATGCCGTCTTGAGACAGATTCTGGAGACACAAATGGCACTATTGAAAATGGTCAGTCCATGTTGATTTCAAAAGTAGCATTTTTACACGCAGCTCGTTTTTCTTTTTTCGCCTCACTTTGGTGAATGGAGGTGGCACCAATGGCCCTCAATACCCTACGTCATTTCTGCCAGCAGTAAGCTGAGACAGGACTGTCAGAAAAGTGGCACACAGCAGCTGTGTGACAGGAAGCTGAACAGCAAACATTCACGTGCGCCCAGAGAGCTGGGTCAGATTCTGTGTAGAAGGAATTTCCCATCCACCCACATCTTTTCTCTTCTACTTGCCTTTGGATTTGCCCTTGGAGAATATAGTAGAGGCATGCGCTAAAGACAAAGAAGTTTTAGACAGCTGGAGTGGCTGCATAGGGGCAAGAATGATAGAGGGAAGTGTGAAGGGAATCGGGGGAAGGGGGAGAGATGCTGGCCTAAGGTGAGTGAGGAAACTGTCCAAGGATAGAAAGCATATCCCAATGCATTTCAAAGTTTTCCTGCTCTCTGTTGAGCTAGGTGTGCATCCCCACTCACAACCTTATCTTAACAGTGACAATCTCTGAAGGTGTTTATTTAAAGCCCTTGCTCTGGCGGACTAATCCAGTAACTCCTTAGATTCTGAGCAACCCTGAATTGTGCGCAAGAAGTTGGGCCAATTAAACAATGAAATGAAGGGAGACTGAGGAAAGAGAGCCAGAACTCTGCTCAAATGTGAGCAAACTGATCAAATAAGGAAAGAATCTCAGGTCCTCTAGTACCCCACTGTCCTGAAGCCACCTTCCATGGCTTTGATCCAGAGAACACTCAGAAGAGGGTTTAGGTGAAGCTAAACTGGGTGTTAGATAACTCCGGGGAAGGGGATACTTTCGCAACCTCCTATGCTTTTGCCTTCTTCATCTTTGTGAACATTCCCACTCCACACAACCTCAGATTTTGAATGCAGCTATTCTCTGGCAGATTTGTTTTTACAAAAATGATACTGACCTTAGGAAAGAAAAAGATAAATAAAAGTTATTACTACTTCCTAACTTCTCTGCAGAGCATGTGTGATTTGGCTTCTTCCAAAAGACAGCCCTGCCACGATGAGTTGGCCATCATTGGTGATGTTTTTATTCTTGAAAGTGAATTTACCAGAGATCCAAAAATGCAAATTAAAACAACTGTGAGATACCAAGAGCAAGTTGGTGGATTTTTTTTAATGGTGGCACTCAGTGCAGAAGATGGAGGTATCAGAGATGGTGGCTAAAAGCAAAAGCCTCCAAGTTAGATGAACAAGGGTTTGTCTTCCATGATCCCTGCTAACTAGGCACGTGGCTTTTGCTAAGTTGTTTATTCTAAGTCTGGTTTGTGCATCCTTTAAATGAAGAAAATAATCCATTATGGCATTGTTGTGCAGAATTCACAAGATATGTATGTAAGTGCCTATCCTATTGCCTGGCACAGTGGAGTGATATATACTGTGGGTGATTGCTTGATGGATATCAAGGGCCTTACCCTTTGACACATTAATTAACTTGTGAGGATCTAGCCTAAAGGGAAGAAAGCATCTAAACAACTACAACAAATGATTCATGCAATAATATGCTCATAGCACTGTGATTGATGGATGAATCATTAGAAATGTGCTACTGGTAGAAGTTTGTTTGGGGACTGTTATTCATTTTCAAGAATACGAGACTATCATAAACAAACATGGTTGGGACCTGCAGATGTTTTTCTGGGTAGAGGATTTTGGAATTGAACCATTCCCCTGCTCCAGGACTGAGAACCACACTAAGTATCTAACTCTGCCACCAGGCCACCGCGGTGGAAAGTTAAATTCAGGTAGCCATTCAGGTTAGGGCGTTCCTCTTGTGGGATCTTTACCCTTTTTTGCTATGCAAAGAATAATCTTCTTACTCTTCTTTTGGGTTCGATACACACTTAATATTCCCCGAGACAAGTCTTCTCATCCACTCCTCATCTGTGTTATTGAAAATACTTTTACTAAGTTAAATATTTGGCCCATGTCACTGCACTGTTTCTGAGTTTGAAAGAAAACTATTCAGGAAGCAGCAGAGGACTTTCCAGCTCTGCCTCTACTCACCTTTCCAGACTTACTTCCTTTAGGCTACTTGGACCTTCCTGTCCCGCTAACTACTTAGAAATGGCAGGTTCCCTGGAATTCCTTAGGGATGCTGTTTTGCTAATTTCTTCAAGCCTTTGCACAAACAGTGCCCTTGACTGAAAAGGCTAGTCAAGGTACTCCACCCCTTCCCTAATTCCTTCCTTTGTTTTGCTTTCCCTCGCATAACCTTCGCTTGTCCAGTTATTTCTCCTGCCAGGCTCCCGCGGGAGCTGATGTCCACATTGTGAGCTTGGCACATAGTTGACTTGCCATAGGTATTTATATAATGAGTAAATGTAATTACTTGTACACCCCTTAGAAAGTGTGGATGCTTCCATCCCCCTTCTTTCTGGGACTCTCGGATGGCCCTATTTGCAGATAGCATTGTGATCCTTAACACATGAATGGAAAATAATCTTGTGAGTGTGTCTGAACAAAGCCGACATTTTTTTCTTCTTTAAGATCTTGCCGCTGAATGTGAAATGATCCTGAAATTAAGGTCAGCTCCCAGGTGGTCGTTTATATCAGCTGTCAGATTGCAGAATAAAAAATGGCTTTTATATGTTTGACTTTTATTGTTTTCCAGGGCAATGTCACTTTTTCCTGCTCCGAACCACAGATTGTGCCCATCACATTTGTCAACTCCAGCGGCAGCTATTTGCTGCTGCCCGGCACCCCCCAAATTGATGGGCTCTCAGTGAGTTTCCAGTTTCGAACATGGAACAAGGATGGTCTGCTTCTGTCCACAGAGCTGTCTGAAGGCTCGGGGACCCTGCTGCTCAGCCTGGAGAGTGGAATCCTGAGACTCGTGATTCAGAAAATGACAGAACGTGTAGCTGAAATCCTCACAGGTACTGTCTGCTGACACTCTGGATCAATTTCTTATTTATCCAAGTTGACAAAGGTTGAGGTCCTGACAAAAACATACAGAATCCAAATCTCAAGGATGTGGGTTAGCCCAGTATTCACAAATTTACTCCAACTCTGAAGAGGCAGCTTTTTTTTTTTTTTTTTTTAAAGATGTAGTCTTGCCATCTTTAAAATGCATGGAGTGCAGTGGCTCAATCTCAGCTCACTGCAGCCTCCGCCTCCTGGATTCAAGTGATTCTCCTGCCTTAGCCTCCAGAGTGGAGCCTCCACACCACCACACCCAGCCAATTTTTTTTATTTTTAGTAGAGATGGGTTTTCACCATGTTGGCCAGGATGATCTCGATCTCTTGACCTCATGATCTGCTCACGTTGGGCTCCCACAGTGCTGGGATTACAGGCCTGAGCCACCGTGCCTGGCCAGCGTTTTTTTTTGTTTGTTTTGTTTTGTTTTGTTTTTTCTCTTAGTAGGAAACAAAACAAAAAAGTGAATTTAGAATTAGCTATGTCAACTTTGGTTAAGTGCTTAAATTTCTTAGTCTCTTAGCAGTCTCATTGGAAAGATGGGAATAAGAATTCTTACCTGGGAGTATTTAGCACAATCTAGACCATTTCTAGGACTCTCTGCTAGGTTCTCTACAAACATGGCATGTATCATACAGAATCTTCACCACGCTCACTGAAGGAAGTTACTGTTTTTCACTTAATAAGTGAGGAAATCAGAAGTCATGGCAATCACTTGCAAATCTCATGTTCCTATGTGATGGAGCTGGGATTTTATCCTGAATTTGTCTGACTTCCAAATCTATATTCTCCTCTTAAACCACATTAGCATGGAAGTTTGGATAGCCCCTAAATTATATTTCATGTAAAAATCAGTAAATCTAAAACATCATTTAAAATATATACGTGTATACATATATTTTTAATTTTATTTATTTTTTTAAATTTTTATTTATTTATTTATTTATTATACTTTAAGTTCTAGGGTACATGTGCACAATGTGCAGGTTTGTTACATACATATACATGTGCCATGTTGGTGTGCTGCACCCATCAACTCGTCAGCACCCATCAACTCATCATTTACATCAGGTATAACTCCCAATGCCAGCCCTCTCCCTCCCCCCTCCCCATAATAGGCCCTGGTGTGTGATGTTCCCCTTCCAGAGTCCAAGTGATCTCATTGTTCAATTCCCACCTATGAATGAGAACATGCAGTGTTTGGGTTTCTGTTCTTGCGATAGTTTGCTGAGAATGATGGTTTCCAGCTGCATCCATGTCCCTACAAAGGACGTGAACTCATCCTTTTTTATGGCTGCATGGTATTCCATGGTGTATATGTGCCACATTTTCTTAATCCAGTCTGTCACTGATGGACATTTGGGTTGATTCCAAGTCCTTGCTATTGTGAATAGTGCCGCAATAAACATACAGGTGCATGTGTCCTTATAGCAGCATGATTTATAATCCTTTGGGTATATACCCAGTAATGGGATGACTGGGTCATATGGTATTTCTAGTTCTAGATTCTTGAGGAATCGCCGTACTGTTTTCCACAATGGTTGAACCAGTTTACAATCCCACCAACAGTGTAAAAGTGTTCCTATTTCTCCGCATCCTCTCCAGCACCTGTTGTTTCCTGACTTTTTAATGATTGCCATTCTAACTGGTGTGAGATGGTATCTCATTGTGGTTTTGATTTGCATTTCTCTGATGTCCAGTGATGATGAGCATTTTTTCATGTATCTATTGGCTGTATGCATATCTTCTTTTGAGAACTGTCTGTTCATATCCTTTGCCCACTTTTTGATGGGGTTGTTTGTTATTTTCTTGTAAGTATGTTTGAGTTCTTTGTAGGTTCTGGATATTAGCCCTTTGTCAGATGAGTAGATTGCAAAAATTTTCTCCCATTCTGTAGGTTGCCTGTTCACTCTGATGGTAGTTTCTTTTGCTGTGCAGAAGCTCTTTAGTTTAATTAGATCGCATTTGTCAATTTTGGCTTTTGTTGTCGTTGCTTTTGGTGTTTTAGACATGAAGTCTTTGTCCAGGCCTATGTCCTGAATGGTATTACCTAGGTTTTCTTCTAGGGTTTTTATGGTTTTAGGTCTAACATTTAAGTCTCTAATCCATCTTGAATTAATTTTCATATAAGGAGTAAGGAAAGGATCCAGTTTCAGCTTTCTGCTTATGGCTAGCCAATTTTCCTAGCACCATTTATTAAATAGGGAATCCTTTCCCCATTTCTTGTTTTTGTCAGGTTTGTCAAAGATCAGATGGCTGTAGATGTGTGGTATTATTTCTGAGGGCTCTGTTCTGTTCCATTGGTCTGTATGTCTGTTTTGGTACCAGTACCATGCTGTTTTGGTTACTGTAGCCTTGTAGTATAGTTTGAAGTCAGGTAGCATGATACCTCCAGCTTTGTTCTTTTGACTTAGGATTGTCTTGGCAATGCGGGCTCTCTTTTGGTTCCATATGAACTTCAAAGCAGTTTTTTCCAATTCTGTGAAGAAAGTCATTGGTAGCTTGATGGGAATGGCATTGAATCTATAAATTACCTTGGGCAGTATGGCCATTTTCACGATATTGATTCTTCCTATCCATGAGCATGGTATGTTCTTCCATTTGTTTGTGTCCTCTTTTATTTCACTGAGCAGTGGCTTGTAGCTCTCCCTGAAGAGGTCCTTTACATCCCTTGTAAGTTGGATTCCTAGGTATTTTATTCTCTTTGAAGCAATTGTGAATGGAAGTTCATTCCTGATTTGGCTCTCTGTTTGTCTGTTACTGGTGTATAAGAATGCTTGTGATTTTTGCATGTTAATTTTGTATCCTGAGACTTTGCTGAAGTTGTTTATCAGCTTAAGGAGATTTTGGGCTGAGACAATGGGGTTTTCTAAATATACAATCATGTCATCTGCAAACAGGGACCATTTGACTTCTTCTTTTCCTAACTGAATACTCTTTATTTCTTTAAATATATTAAGTAAATGCAAGTACATATGGCACCAGGGAATGGGAACACTTTTAAATGGTCCTCAAATGGCCAAAGTTTGGGAAGCACTGTTTCATTGCCATGTACTACAGATCTTACTGTCTAGCAATATGCAGCAGGTCTAGGAACAAATTGTATTTTTCGATACCCTGGCTCCTCCAGCTGCTGTTTCTTCAACATGGAACAGTGGAAGTCTCTCCCTCATTCTCTGTTATGTTACCAATATCTGATGTTCTTCAAGCAGCGGTGTATTTACAAAGGTGACAAATACTCATTGAGGTCAAATCTCACATGCCAAGGATTGAGCAGGGATTGGGCTGCAGCTGCTGATAGATGAAGTTCTTTCAGAAGGATGAAGTTCTTTCAGAAGTCTCCCTGAATAAACAGTCTGAATAAAAATCTCCCTCTGCTTTTCACCGCAGGTCAACATCCATCATGGATTATACTACAATTTAATTTAGATGCCTTTCTCTCAACTGGACTGCATGGATTTTTTATCCAAGTAGTTTAGCAAAAATTGAGTTAAATTGTAAAGGATATGACTTAATAGTTGTCGACCTAAAAGGAAGAAGCCAAGGCAATATTAATATAAATAGATAGTTTATTTGGGCCAAGCTTGAGTATTGCAACCTGGGAATATAGATTCAAGTTGCCCTGAATGTATGCTCTGATTAGCTACAGTTAGAAGCAGATTTTTAAAGACGAAAAAGAGGTAGTTTCTGTATTGTTTATCAGAAATGTACATTAAAATCATACCGGCTAAGGATTTTCTGTGCATTGTTCTTTGTATCACAGATTCCAGGAGCAAGAAGATAATGGGTGAGGCAGGTAGTCAGGAAAAAAATAACTTTAAACAATTGCCTGGAACATGGGTGCCTTGAGCTCAGGGGAAGGGTGTGTGACTGTAGTTTCATACTCATGTCTCTCTGGGCCCAATATACTTTGCATCATTCGCATATTTCAGACTGCTCTGAGCTGTTTTTCTTTTCTCATAGTTATGGTCATGTCAGACCGTGGGAGACATTCAAATGTCCATAGGCGAACAAAATGGCCCACTGAACCCCTGAGCATAGCAGAAAGGCCTGAGTCTGGAAGTCAGGCAGTCAAGTTTAAAAGTATTAATTCATTTTCTCCTTCCTTTCCTGTGGCCCTGGATAAACTTTGTCTCATATGTAAACTGAAGTGTATTAGTTATCTATAGCTGCATATCAAGTGACAGCAATATTTAATGGTTGAAAACATTATTTATTGTGTCTTAGTTTCTGTGGATCAGAAATCCAGGGACAACTTGGCTGGGTGACTGGCTCAGAGTCTCCCATAAGGTCATAGTTGAATTGCCAATGGGGACTGCAGCCATGGCAAGGTTCAGTGGAGGAAGATCTGCTTCCAAACTCATGTGCTCAGGCAGGCTTCAGAAAATCCACTTCCACATGTAGGGAAGTTTATATTTTTCCCCTCAAGTTATTTAAAAATAACTTGAATCTATATAAGAAATGAATAATGGACAACTTAACAGGAAAAAAATGCATACACATTTTATTACATGCACACATGTGTACAGCAGTCACAAAGACATACAAAATATAAAAGCCCAAAGAAATGGCAGATGGTTGATGCCTTTATACCACCTTGAGATTACAGAAAGAACTGGGGTTTAGAGCATGGCCAAAATCATGTTATGGGTCAGACACGGTGGCTCACGCCTGTAATCCTACCACTTCAAGAGGCCAAGGAGTCCAGATCTCTTGAGCCCAGAAGTTCAAAACCAGCCTGAGTAACATGGCAAAACCCCATCTCTACAAAAAACTGAAAATTAGCCGGGCATGTGGGTGCCTGCCTGTAGTACCAGCTACTTGGCAGGCTGAGGTAGGAGGATCAGCTGAGCCCAGGGAGGCCAAGGCTGCAGTGAGGCGTGATCGTGCCACTGCACTCCAGCTTGGGTGACAAAATGAGATCCCATCTCAAAAACACAAAACAATGACAAAAACAGCAACAAAACACAGGTGAGATAGTAAATCAGGTTATGATGGCATGACAGGTAATTGAGGGGAGAGAAGAGGAGGTTCTGTTTACCGAGGAGGTTCTGTTTACCAAGGTGGTCTTAAAATGTAGGTGAAGCCATACAGGTATCAGCCCTTAGAGAGAATAAATGACAAATGTTTCTTCCAGACTCTTAAATGTTTAGACTCTCAGTCCTCAATCCAAACAAGGGAGAACCTCCAGAAAGCCTTGTTGTATCAATGCAAGTTTTCTCTACAGATGCAAGTACCCCATGAAAGACAGCTTTGCAGGGCTGCTTCTTTCGGAACAGCCCTCTCAAAATATGTGAAAGACGTATATTTTGGGGTGAAATATTTTGGTTTCTTTTACCAACTTTTCCTCATGACCCTCTCCAGAAGGCTGCCAAGGGTGAGTGAGAAAAACCACCCAAGACAGAAGCCACAGTCTTTTTATAATCTAATATAGAAAATGGCATCTCCTCACTTCTGTCATATTCTATTCCTTAGAAGCAAGTAAATATGCCCAGCTTATGTCCAAATGGAGGGGATGACACCAGGGCTTGGGTATTAACAGGCACAGATTATCCAGGATCATCTTAGAGATTGCCTATTACAAGAGATTTAAAAAAAATTATACTTTATAAGTTGGTGCTGGCAATTAAATGAGGTAGTATATATGTCAAATACTGCACAAAGTGTTGAGTAGCTATTTAACACATTTTTCTTCTTTCTGTGCTGACTCAAGAGATATAGCTAGAAGGGGCCTCATGCTACAGAGTCATAAAAGTTAAGAATGAATTTGTGCAGTCAGAGGATTTTTATAAAATTTATTAGATTTCTAGTAATGGAGGTGAGTTAATCACTTAGAATTACAATATTTTTCATGTTCTGAATTATAAAAGTTAAACCTCAATCCTCCTTATTTGAAAAAGAAAAATGTGAGCTGATACTGAGCTGTTTCTCTTGAATCGGTGAGATGTTTTTGAATACAGAGACTTGTAGGCCTCAGGTCAAAAATGAAATTTTAATACAAGGAAGGCCCTGGCAGCACATTGCTCTTAAAAATCCAGGTGCTGTCTGTATTATTAAACGCATGTCAGTCATTAAAATGCATTTATGACCGAAAGAGAATCTTGTAAGAGCTGCCACCTTACCCAACTGCAGAAAGGGAACAAATCATCAGTTATTTCAGACCCACCTCTCAGAAACTGATATAAGCAAAAAGAAGTTTTTAAAATGCGCAGCCAGAGTTCTCAAAAACTCTTCTCTCCTAAGGAGAATTTCTATGTTTTTAGAAAATTTGAATTTGATGGTTTTTAGAAATGGATCAAGATTTTGTGTATTCTTCTATTTTCCCATCTGAGAGGAGGAAGAACAAACAAATAATCAAACAAAAACAGTTTTCTCTTCCCTTACATTTCTGAGGAAACTTGTTTTCAAAGTACTTGAGCTTACATTTGCTTTATAAGAGATGAAAATCTCATATGAACGATGAAAAAATAATGACAATCGTTCCAATAATTTTTGAGAGTCAACAGGGCTATACTTGACACTTGGTATATCCCAAATGGGTCAGAGAATGCAGATAATCAAAGGTTTATTTGAGACTAGTTCTAACATCCTAGATCTAAAAGAGAAGGTAATTCCTTTGGAAATGGCAGTCCAATGATGCCTCACACCTTCTACCCTGTTCCCAGAGCTTTGTACAGTGTGCTCGGCTTTTTAGGAAGGAAGTAGTTCTGATTTAGGGATTTTTGCATTGAAGATCAAGGAGAGACTTGCAAAGTAAATGCATCCTCAAAATAGAAGACATCTGAATTTAGTTATTGTAGAGATGAAGTTTCAGGAAGATGAAGGACAACAGTGGAATCCCTTTCTTGTATTTTTCTTTATTTTCTATTTTTGTCATCTCCTTTTTTTTTGCAAGCCTGATATATGTGGGTATGAGGAAAGTTAGAAGACCTCTTTTCACTGTAAGGGATGTGAAAGTAGAACCAGCAGCCATTGAAGATCTTCTGCCAGTTAGGCACTGTGCTAGGGGCTCGTCATACAAAACTGTAGAAAAACTCATAAAACTTTATAAGGCAGTTAGTATACCAACACACATAGAAAGAAACTGAGAATGTGAATTTAAGTTAAAGTAGCCAAAGTGATGTTCAACCTCAGCTTTTTCCTTAGAATTCCCAAGTTCATGGTCTTTACACAGTATCCTGCTGCTCTCCATATTCATTGTTCATACTGTCCGTTGCTTAAATAACTCAAATTATAAAGAAACTCTGCTTTACATCTGTAGATAATCTACAAAAGGTTCTTAAGGAAAGTGGCTATTTAGGTCTAAAGCTGTGTCTTCAAAAACAATTTACTTGGTGGTCTTATTCTTGTATTACTTGGGATTCACACTAGATTGAAAGTCTGTTGTCTTTATAAAAGTCTGTGTATTTTAGCTAAAATTAACTGTATAATATTATTAAGTAAATAATATGGGAGGCTGAGGCAGGTGGATTGCTTGAGGTCAGGAGACCAGCCTCACCAACATGGTGAAACCCGTCTGTACTAAAAATACAAAAATTAGTTGAGCATGGTGGCACATGCCTGTAATCCCAGCTGCTTGCTACTCGAGAGGTTGAGGCCGGAGAATCGCTTGAACCTTGGAGGTGGAGATTGCAGTGAGCCAAGATCCTGCTACTGCACTCCAGCCTAGGTGACAGAGTGAGACTCCATCTAAAAAACAAACAAAAAAGTAAATTTTATATATATCCGTATATCAATGCACACACGCAAATATTCATTGGCCACTGCACTCCAGCCTAGGTGACAGAGCAAGACTCCATCAAAAAAACAAACAAAAAAGCAAATTATGTGTATGTGTGTGTGTGTGTGTGTGTATCCATATATATATCTCATATATATCTCCATATATATATCCCATATATATATCTCCATGTATATATCCCATATATATCTCTCCATGTATATATCCCATATATATATCTCCATGTATATATCCCATATATATCTCCATGTATATATCTCCATGTATATATCCCATATATATATCCATGTATATATCCCATATATATATCCATGTATATTCCATATATATCCATGTATATCCCATATATATATCCACATGTATATCCCATATATATCCATATGTATATCCCACATATATATCCATATATATATCCATGTATCAACACACACACACACCAACATTCATTGCGAAAATAGGTAATACTTTCTTCAGACTTTTTTTTGGTGCTCAGTACTGATTCCTTAAAAGCATTATCATTGAAGGATGAAGGCTGCCAAGTGACATGAGGTCTACCTCAGTAAGGGCCTATCTACTTATAAGGACATTGCCCTGCTTTGTGCAGGCTTTCCCATTCTAATTTCCCCTGTGCCCCATCAATCAAGATTAGATCTCTCAGAATTCAAACTGAAAGATCTGATCCATGTGGAAAGTCATGAGCTTCACTGGAGCAGAGAACACCTTCTAGCAGTCTTGCTGGACTGTGAACCTTACCACAAAATCCATTTAGGCAATTCTCCAATGAATGATCAACTACCTGCATAACCTAATTTATATATTTTAAGCTCCCGGTTTTTCTATACTTTTCATAAGGTACCAGGTGCCATGGGGACTTCTCACATGGTCATGTGGTCATGCGGCTCTCTCAAACTCCACACCCTTTCATTGAGCAATAGATGTCACACTCTATTTTTTAATGAAGGATGTGGCTGCCGTTTTAAAGGCTTTTATGGAGATGCTTAGAATGGAGTTTAGTATTTTTCAAAACAACCTGAATTACTAAGAAAATAGGACATTTTATAAAGGTAAAGGAGACCACCTGGTTTGTTTTCTTAGGAGGAATAGGGCAGAATGTTTTGAATGTCATGTGAAATGGTAAGCAATCTTAAGAGAAAACTGGCACCACTCTAATTATTTGAAAGGGATTTGACATTTCAATGTTATTTTAATTTTTCTGACGGGAAAATACAAGGCAAGGAAAATCGAAAGAAACAGGCATGGAGTTTTAGCTTACGTTTTTGTTGGTTTGTTTGTTTTCGTTTTTTGTAGTGCTTCTCAAAATGTCAGACATTCTGGGCAAAGAGCTTGAACTCAGTCTTTAGTGGTTGTGCTCCAGCCTGCCTGTGCTCTAATCAGATGTAGGACAGGAGTTAAGTCTTGCTCTGTTAGCCTCACTGTCCTCATTTGCTGAAGGAGAGGATCAGTCTAGAATCATGGATGCTCCCTCCAGCACTATTCATGATTTCTTGAAGGAAAACAGTAGGTCAACCCCACCCTTTATTGTCTTCGAAGAAATCATCAACCCAAGGCTCTTCTTTTGAAACTGGCGTAAGTGGTCCTGATTGATTGGGAGTACCTAGGGCTAAGCCCCTTGCCAGAGGTCATGCTTCCCAACTCCCAAAACTCGGGTGCACTTTGTGGAGTCAGAAAAGTAGACGTAGCCTCTTTTTGATACCATGGATTTTGTGGATGAGTTGCTTGCCTGGTCTTAAAAAGGTTATGCTATGACTCTTCACAACCTGTTGAGAATTAGGAGACAAATATCCAAACCCGAATGGGGTTTTTTTTGCAACCTTCCTTAAATCACAGTAGACTACTCTGTGTGTGTGTGTGTGTGTGTGTGTGTGTGTGTGTGTGTGTGTGTTTGCCTATGTTGGTAGGAGGGTTAACAAAATATATTAGGCCTTCAAACTATGTTAGTAGAGGAGCAATATTAGTTGTAGGTACTGAAGCTATTTCCTGCAGAGAGAAATCCAGGCAGAGACACAGCAAGGGTCTTTGGCTATGGAACTGGCTTTCTTACAGCTAACGGTTGGTATATGTGAACATCTCTTCAGAAGGCAAAGCAAGCAGCAGTGAGGCAGGCAGAGAGCCCACTTCGGATTCCATTAAAGCATCTTCTCCCCAGAGCTTCCCAGATGCGCAGTGTACTGCGTTGATGTCACCAGAGGCATCAAACTCAGACTGGGATTTTCAGGATTAAGGAGTGAGTCTACATTTTAAAGACATGGTTATGGCACAATCAAATTAAATCCAGAAGGGCAGGGGGGAGAATCCAGACTAAGAGATCTGACCCTGGCAGCTGGCACCACTTGCTCGTTATTAACTGAAAAAGCAAAGGTGAAAGCTGATCACCTGGGACAGACAAAATCTTTGGACAAAAGGCAACATGGCCAGCAAAGAGCCAGAAATCAAGAAAATACCATGAAGTAGTGTCTATAGTCAAGTCAAATGGCTTATTGAAAATGCCATCTCAGCTCATTCCATTTAATTCCTAGGAGCAAGCAATAGTGTTTATCATATTTCCTCAACCACCTTATAATGTTTCACTCTTTTGATAATTCCTTGAACAGTACTAGTTAGAGAGAAGGTGTTCCAAACAAAACAAAACAAAACAAACAAAACAAACACCAAAAAAACCCGTAAAAAACATTTAAGCCATCCTTTCTATCAGTTAATTTTCTATAGCCAGTAGACTTCTGTGACTTGCTTATTCTTTCTGTAGCTCAAAATATGATGACATTCTCGGATCAACAGCCATAATGAATGTTTATTTGATGATTATTGAGCACTGACTACATTTACATTAAATAAAATGTGTCATCCTGTAGCTATGGTCAACATGACCCCGTTAGCTTTCAGAATTTAATCTCAATTGATATTTTCTCAAGAAACTTTTTCAAAGCAGGCCAGGTTCCTTGTTTCTTTGTTTTTTTTTTTTTTTTTCTTTGTAACGTTTGCCCTAAGTATTTATATGTATGTATTCATCTGCTCAGGCTGCTATAAGAAAATATCACGGACTAAATGTCTTAAACAACAGAAATATATTTTCTCACAGTTTTGGAGGCTACAAATCCAGGATCCAGATGTTGGCAGGATTGATTTCTTCTGAGGGCCTCTGTTTGCTGGCAGATGGTTGTCTTTTTTCTATCTTCACATGGTCTTTTCTCTGTACATGTCTGTATTCAAATACCTTCTGCTCATAAGGACACCAAACATATGGAAACTTACCATCATTACCTTTTTAAAGATCCTGTCTCCAAATACAATTGTGTTTTCAGGTACTAGGTGTTGGGACTTTAACATATGCATTTTGCAGGGACACGATTCACCTCATGCAATGTATATTAATGTGTCTATTTAATTGTTGTCCAGTGTGACTTCTCATCACTAGAATGTAAGCAACCATGGAAACAAGTACATTATTTGCCCAAGCCTTGGTCCAACACCTTGCTTACCACACGTCTTCCATAACTATTTGCTACACGCATGAATAAACTAGTGGAGTTGACCTCTAAAACATTTCCGAAAGATAGAATTTTAACAAGGAAAGAAGAGTTGGTAGTGATTTTTAACAAACATTCCTGTTACAACAATTATATTCTGCATAATGTGTCAAACCCAGGAAAGAGCTATACTCAGGGGAGTACTAATTAGATAAAGGGCAAGGGAGCTCCCAGGGGTAGGGAGACGGCCTGGAGAGTTGCATTGTGCAGGATGGAAGTACTGTGTGGAATGTTGGCAGCTGGGTGGTTATAGGCTATAGCCCTGCAATTAACGGAGCTGCTCCCCAAATATTGTCCTTTCTCATATAAGCCATTTGTAGCTAGCCACCACCTGCACATCAAGTAAACATGACGAGGCCGCAAGCTTCATCCTCTGCTTCAATTAAGTCGTCATTAATGCCTCAGTATTTGAGCTAAGATAATGTTAATGAGAAAATCCCATTAGCAAGGGCAAAAACATGGATAGCCACACGGCTATGATTGTCACAACAAGCTGTCTGGTTGAGCACAGAGTTCGAGTTTCAGAAGATAATAACATGATGAAGCATTTCGTGTTATGGAAAACTGAGCAATGCAATCGCCTGAACTTTAAGATACCAAGCAAAGGTTGGAAATGTTTACCAAAGTAGTGATTTCTTGGGCATCTTCAGCTTTTTAAGTTTTGATTAATGACAATGGAAACATTGTATTTCTTAACTCACTGTTTTTTCTCTATCTCTCACTCAAAAGGGAATTGCAGGAGCTAGATTTTTTTTTATCATAGCAGATTAATCTTGTCAAACCTGCTATCACTTCCCTTTGTCTTTTATAATTTTTACTTTGACAGTTCTCTCATATAACTTAGGTTCCTCCCATTGGCTTTAGGAAACTTTTGGAGTATCTACTCTGCACTGAGTACTGTGGTTGAACCTGGGAGGGGGGCACTGCCCACCAGGAGCTCATAGGCGTGGTTGGAAGAGACAGTACAGAGGTATTAATGAATAATGCACAGGGAAGCACAGGGAAGAGACAGCAGGACAGGGGAGAAAGGGAAGGCTTTCTAGAGGTGGAGATGTCACAGCTTGGTTCTGAAGAATAAATAGAATTTGGCCAAATAAGGAGGGAAGGATCGGATGCTCTAATAAGAGATGAGAAATAGAACAAGAACTGGAGGTGTAAGACTATAGAAGCTTAGATGCCTGGGGCCCAGAGGGCAAAAGATGAAGCAGCGTTTTGGTCAGGGACCCCAGAGTTTGTGCTGTATCTTGGAGAGAATAAGGAAATAACTCTATTGAGTTTAGCTTAATGTTTAGCATGTGGATGTTTGATCTCAGCATTCAAGTCTGCTAAGGAAACCACACCTTCACCATCAACCACAAATGTATTGTGACTTCCTAACAGACCCTAACGGATGGCAAAACAAGATGTTTTCCCATTATGCAGCAATCAAGGGTTTTCAGGATCCAGGTTACCTTGAAATATGAGCCAGGCATTAATGACTAGGAAAGGTTTAACCGTGATTTATGGCCAATGCTCACGAGAGGGCCTGCTGCTGACACTTGGCAGTGGAGATTCAGTTGGTCTGATGCTCAATCCATCAATTAGCATTTGGAGAGGGCAGAATGCTGCTCTGCTGATACTGGAGCTGGTGGGGGGGTCCCAAAACCTGACTCAGACTCTGACCCCCAGGTACCTGTCATCCCACTGGGAAGTGGAAACTTACATGGACGGATTGTTAATTAATACCACAAGGTGGTAAATATTATGAACTAAATAAATAGATCCGACTGCAGATGCTACAGGAATTTAGAAAGAGAATTCACCACGCACTAGTCTAGTCAAGGAAAGCCTGCTTCATTCATTTCCGGATTTATTAACTTATTCATGTATTCAATCAATCAATCATTCAGCACATTTTATATGCCCTGCACTGTGGTAGGTGGCTGTGATAGAAAGTAATAAAACGTATGTTCTCTGTCTGTACAGTTTAGGAAAGAATTTGCTGACACAAAAACTTGGCCTTGGAAGATTGGGGGATGGATTTTGAAAGGAGGAAATCGTAAGGATAGCATATAGGTGGAGCAGCGGCTGGGTGTGGAAGCCCCAGTTCACTAACTATGTTTACTTAGAGCATAATGAACACATGATCTAGCTGAGTAGAGAATTCTTGTAAGGATTTTGGAAAATAGCCTGAAAGGACAGAGGGAGACTTGGTTACAGAAACAATAGACTGTCCAGTGTGATTTTCATTCTCTGAGCTCCATGACCCAGTGGCGGAGTATTTGCTGTGAGGTCAATGATAACCTTGCAGTTTAGATAGTTGGATCTAGCAAGGTGTCCTCTATCAGAAAGAGACAGAGGACTGGGAAAAGAAGGGCATCATTAAAGAAATTCCCAGCTTCAGGGATAAGGAGTAGAACAAAAGTAGGACAGGGAATTTGAAGGCATATGTGAATTCAATCTACCATATGTAGGAAAAAGTTAAGAGAATTTGATAATTGATGGATAAACAGTGTGCCAGGAAAACATAACTCAGGCTCTAAATTGTAGCATAATGGTACTAGTAACAGTAATATACTCTTCTACTATGTAACTGACATTTTTAGACTTCCTTATTCAATTATTCATATATTGCCCACTTTATTCTCACAAAAGTTGACTGTGAGATAGTCAGCAAAAGTTGACAGCTACCTTCGAATTGTTAAATAACAGCATGTGTGAGAGGACATAGAAAGACTGTTGAATCGAGTTTTCTGGGGATGATAAAGCCTAGAAACTTTCAAGTCAAGCCAATCAATTTGTTTCTGTTTTACAGATGATGTAATAGGTTTAGAGAAATTAAGAAATCTCTCTAAATTTCTGGAAATTGTAAGCGGCAGGCACTTGAGCAAGGAATAGCAGGTGAATAAAGCTATCAAGGAAATCTGTAACAAGTTATCTCCAGGGTTGGAAACAGTCTTTGGGGACTGTGATTTGGCCTGGGCTACCTTTTTGCTCTTGTGTGTGGCTGTAATGGCCTAGGGTAGTCACGGCTGACACTTACAGGCCCTGAACAGTCACTTGGTTACAAAGGTTCATTGACACCTTGCAACATTAATTGTGATCTTGCTTTTCATTTTGTCTTTGAAACATAAAAAAGATGTTAAAATATGGTGACCATTGAAATGCAAAGATCTGTTAGAAATTTTATGGAGGAATTGGTGGGGTTAGAGAGACAGAGAGAGAGAGGTACAATTGAGAGCCAGAGTAGAAGAGTATGTCAAGGCTCTGCAACCTCGAAAATATTTTTTTAACTCAACGGCTCTGAGCCAAGGGAAGATTTCCATTCCCACCAAACTCACCTTTTAGCCCACCTGTCCCCCAAATGGTGAAAAAATGTGCTGTTGGTGACGGGGATTTGTGGTGTTGGTGATGGGATTGTGTTGTTGGTAATGGAAGGTTGTGGCATTGATGATGGAAGGTTTTGGTATTGGTGATGGAGTGTTGTGGTATTGGTGATGGAATGTTGTGGTGTTGGTGGTGGAGGGTTGTGGTGTTGGTGATGGAGGTTGTGGTATTGTTGATGGGAGATTGATGTTGGTGATGAGGTGTTGTGGTGGTGATGAGGGTTGTGGTGTTGGTGATGGAGGGTTGTGGTGGTGATAGGGGGTTGTGGTGTTGATGATGGAGGGTTGTGGTGTTGATGATGGAGGGTTGTAGTGTTGGTGATGGAGGATTATGATGTTGGTAAAGAGGGGTTGTGGTGTTGGTGATGGGAGGTTGTGGTGTTGGTAATGGAAGCTTGTGCTGTTGCTCATGGGAGGTTGTGGTGTTGGTAATGGAGAGTTGTGGTTTTGATGATCGTTCTTTGTGGTGTTGGTGATGGAGGGCTGTGGTGTTGATGATGGAGGGTTGTAGTGTTGGTGATGGAGAGTTGTGATGTTGGTGAAGGAGAGTTGGGTGGTGATGGGGGTTGTGGTGTTGGTGATGGAGGGTTGTGGTGTTGGTGATGGGGGCTTGTGGTGTTAGTGATGGAGGGTTGTGGTGTTGGTGAAGAGGGGTTGTGGTGTTGATGATGGAGGGTTGTAGTGTTGGTGATAGAGGGTTGTGGTATTGGTGAAGAGGGGTTGTGGTGTTGGTGATGGAGGGTGGTGATGTTGGTAATGGAAGGTTGTGGTGTGATGATGGAGGGTTGTGATGGTGATGGGGGATTGTTATTACCATCTAGTGAGCAGGAGTGCTGCTGCACATCCAACACAACAGGCATACCACAAGACACCTACTCACGCCTGTAATTCTAGCACTTTGGGAGCCTGAGGCAGGTGGATCACTTGAGGTCAGGAGTTCAAGACCAGCCTGGCCAACATGATGAAACCCCGTCTCTACTAAAAATACAAAAAAATTACCCGGGCATGGTGTTAGGTGCCTGTAATCCCAGCTACTCAGGAGGCTGAGCCAGGAGAATCGCTTGAACCTGGGAGGCTGAAGTTGCAGTGAGCCGAGATCAGCCACTATACTCCAGTCTGGGCAGCAGAGTGAGACTCTGTCTCAAAAAAAAAAAAAAAAATACTGATTTGTGCTACATGGATGAATCTTAGAAACATAATGCTAAGAAAAAAATACCAGTCAGAAAATAGAGCATAATGTATAATTTTATTTATATCAAGTGCCCAGAATAGGCAAATCCATAGAGTCCCAAAGGTAGATTAGTGGTGGTTGACCAGGGCTGGAGGTGCAGGGATAAGGGGATTGGGGGACAGTATATCAAGGTTACAGAGTATATTTAGGGGATGATGACATGTTTTAAAAATTGATTGTAGTGATTGTATAACTGAATCTATTAAAAACCACTGGGTTTCACACTTTAGATGACATATATGGTATGTGAATTTTACCTCAATAAATCTGTTACCAAAAAAATAAAATAAAAATAAAAGCAAAGTAGAATTCAGTAGCAGAACATAAAACTTTGCAGAGCTTTTTGGTCATCAAAGAGATGGCAGGAGCAGGGCAGGGCTGGCTGGAGTTGCCAGCATGATGAGCAAAAGGAGCTCAGCCCCAGTACCCACACTTCCCTTTGAACGCTGGCTCTGCCTCTGAGCAGCCATGGGGCCCTGAGCAGCCTCTCCACTTTTCTCTGTTACATCTATTACATGAGGGCAATCAACTTGACCTCCAGGACTATTGTAAGAGTTAGGAATTATATTATTTAAAGTGCCTGGCACATTGTAGGCATTTGTTACTGGTAGTGTGATGTATTATTAGCTATTTTTACAATTGGGGTATTTCAAAGGTTCATTTGCAAGTTCAGTAGCAAGGATGAAAACTGTCATTCTTTTTTTCTCTATGGAGAAAATCTTCCAAGTCTTTATTTGATTCCTAGGAAAGCACAGGGCAGCCTATTTAACTCTCTCTCTCTATAAGGAACCCTTTATACTGATGCCCTAGGCTGAATTCCAGAGCCTAAGAGAAGCCATGAGAACAAAAGTGAAGAGGACAAAAAAGTTTTCTGTCTTTTATTTCAGTTTAAACAGTTTGTCAGGTTTTTTAAGATTATAAAAAATGTACATTAAAAAACATTGAAAATTCCGGTATAACATAAAAGAAAGAAAAAACAAAAATAATGTGTGATTCTGTCAGTCTACATTATTGCAGTGTTTTTCTTGGTGTTAGTTTTTAACAAAATGGGAATCATGCAGCACGTACTATTTATTAAGAACTTCTCTCTTATCAAGATATCAGTAACATTCTTGGACATTGTGATGTTTATTGACTACGTTATATACCATATTAGGAATAAACCATGTTTGCTTTACCTAGCCTGCTATTATTGGAAATAGGGGTAGCAGTGAATTTTTGCTATTGTAAATAATGGTGTCATGAACTATCTTCACCATAAATCTTGGCTACAGCTCTGTTACTATTTTAGAAATAATTCTTCAGAATAAAATTAACAGGAAATGAGGTATGACATTCTTGGGATTTTTGATGCTTACTGGTGTATTGTCTCCCAGAAAGAATGTGCAAATTTAGGTGGCTGAAAACAACATATAAAATTGACTATTTCCCTCTATTCTCATTGAGATTGAGTATAATCAGTTTTTATCCTTTATTAGTCTGGGAGATGGCAAATAATACCCGACCTGTCTTTAAAGTTCAGAAATTGTATGTTTGTCCTCATCTGTTTCTGGAACCCAAATCCCATCTTTTAGGCCTCAGTTCCTAAATCATGGGGGTGCTTAGTGCCCCATATTGGCCCTCAATATCCTGCTCTTCTCCCCTAAAAGCATTTCTTTTCCCCCCATCAAGACATTCTTGGCCTAAAAGGTGTTGCTTTCCTGTTCTCCTCATTGGACATGTCTATTCTTTCAAAGCTATTTATCTCAAGGAGGTTTGGGAAAAAAGCAGTCGGATAAGGTGATTTCTTCCTAATTGTTGAATAATTAATAGCACTTCCACTTTTACCTTTAAGAGAGTATTCTTAATAACAAAACCTCGGAGAGTCTCTAGGGATATTATTTTGGATCTATTAACAGAATGAAGTGAAAACGAGGACCAGTTGAAAGTGGAGATTTTTAGCTGGGGATGTACCACTTCACTTACCTTGGAACCCGTGCCCGAGCAGCTCTCCTGGGCTAGTTCCAATTTCTCAGCTTCTTTCCTTTCTCTTCTGACACCTCCAATGACGTGGCTCCCGACTGTGGCTGCACAACATAATTCCAAGTCCTGGGATAATCCCCAGAAATCTGACTTAATTAACCTGGAGTGATCCCCAGGTTCTGTATTTTCAAAAGCTCCCCAGGCAATACCTGCATCGAGAACTATTGTTCTAATAATTTTCCTCCGCAGAGCTAAACTTTTCACCCAGGCTCCCCCTGCAGGGACTGGGGACCATGTAGAAAAAGGCCAAATCAAAGAAAAGGCAAACCAAAAAAAAAAAAAGAAGAAGAAGAAGAAGAAGAAGAAGAAAACAACCAACCAAGCAAACCATCATTATGTAAAAACTTGAAAGAGAGAAATGGATGGCGATGTGGGGAGAGGACAAGACCCACAATCAGAACAGATGATCCTACAGACACCCATTGAGCAGACCTCTCCTCTCAGGCCAGTGCCATCTGTAACATGAATAGATGGTAGATAACTAATTGGAGGGGACACTTACTGTGGCCTCTATAAATACATTCTTCTCTACTGTAGCCCTGATGCCTAGCAGGGTGCTTGACCTTTAGGGAGTATTTAGAACTTTTATTCTGAACTAGTTACTAACACCCTTCCAGTCTAGAGTCTACCTGCAGATACAGTCCCATATGTTATGCGGATGTATTCAAATGAGTATGCAAATGAACATGTTTAAAAAGGACTTACAATTGACTGTCTTCCCCAAATACCCCTGAAAGAAGTCAAATGTTCATCACCAAGAAACACCTGACAGATTCTCTGTCTCATTAGCAGAATCCCTGTGTCCAGGACCCAAACCCTGGTCTTGTCTAAGGACAACTGCCTTTGGGAGGAAGTGGGGCCACCAGGCTGAGAAGCCTCTGGGTTCTCTTCTTCACCCCAAGCAGATGTTCAGGGTTGCAGTGGAGACTAACTTTGAGAGATCTGGCTGAAAACACATCGGGTCTCCTATATCTGGGATGCACTGAGCAGATGGGTCACAGCTGCCCAGGTGCAAATACAGCTGGGTTCCAAGCCTGGTGCTGTGCTTCTCCCAGGGCAGCCTGGGAGCTCAGGGGCACCAGCCATCTGGGAGCTGAGGGGCACCAGCTCTTCACTTGCCACTCTGAGGGTCTGCCACACCTCTGTGGTGATCCTCAGTGTTTTCTTCCCAGCTGGCTGCTTTGGGGCTGCTCCAGTAGGCTCTACCAAGGCAGGTCTGTTTTACCTGCAGAAATACCTCTAAATCCATCACTTGCTTTGCATTTTCACTGCTGCTACTTTAGGTGAGATCTTCTCATTCTGCCTCCGGGGACTCTGCAAGCAATAGGACCTGTGAGTTCTGCCTCCAGCCTTGACCCCTCCCAGCTGCTACCATTGGCTCTTGTGCTAGCTGATTCTTTGAATAAACATCTCCAACCCTGATATTACCATCCTAGAGAGCCCTCATGGACTCCCATGTTCTAAAGCTGTAATTTTCATCTTTGGCTGCACATTAGAACCACCCAAGGAGCTTTTTTAAAAATGTAGATGCTTAGGGCCCATGCCCAGAGATGCTGATAGAATCGGTTTGGGAAAAGTGCTCTTCAGAATCATTCGTCAAAGGATATTGTTTAAAGTCCTCCCGAGCCTGGCATGTGAGACCCCTGGGAGATTGGATCCTCTTTCCAGCTGCCTTCATATTGGCATCTCCTGCTTCTCAGTCCAGACCTTTGTTTCTTTATACAGGCTCTGTGTCTCCTGGAACCCTTGCTCCCAGAATCACAAACTCTTGCTCGTTTTCCACAACTCCCCTTAACTGTCACCCACTTCTGTGAAACATTCTTGGGATCCTCTCATGGAGTTAGTTAGACTTTCTTTCTTCTCTGCTCATATGTTGTTGTTCCACCCAGAATTGCAAAAGGTGGTGTTGTTTGCTTACTTCTCTGTCTACCCCGCTAACCTGAACTCAAAAGACGTTATTTTAATCTTCCTTGCATATCTCTCTGCCTCTTAACAATGGACTACCCTAGGGTAGAGATCATGTGATGTTAATATCCATACCCTCTAATGCCAAAGACCATTTCGTATTTGTCGCTCTGTTCATTTTTTAAGCTAACATGACTGCCAGCGTATGATTGAAATGACCTATTCTGCATTACCTGCTGGACTAACTGGTGTTATCCCCACAATGGCCTGTTAAGTACAGTCATTGTCCTCTTTGCAAGTGAGGAAACTGACACAATGAGAGGAAAGACAACTCAACATGTAACAGGGCACAATAAATGACTGTTTAGAATTTAGAATTGTGTGGCTATGTGCTCTTGCCACAGAAACTCTCTGTAACCAATCAGTTAATATGCTTTTATTTTCTTCAGCAAGCACTTCGCACCAACAGGACACAGAGTCTTCGTAGATGATAAACTCTTTAAAGGAAATAGTTGAAACCTCATGACTAGTTCCCAATACAGTTTCCTCAGTAAAGTAGGTCAGCAGCACAGGGTACACGAAAGACAGCTGGAGCAATGGAATAGGAGAGAAAAGAACTTTACAAAACCATCCACCTTTCTTCCAGTGCCTTTAGAGACAGTCATGCCTCATTTCATTTGATCCGTTTGACAGTGATAAGGGGCAGGAATTATAATATTTACAGATGATAAAATCAGAGCTTAATGAAGGTGAGTAACTTAGACAATGTCACCTAATTTAGAATGAAAAACGCTGCAATTGGATTAGTATGTTACCTCTCTCCAACTGGAGGCTGCCTCTGCCTGGTACATCATTGGAATCCAGCTTTCCTCATCTACTTTAAAAATAGCTCACTTTTTCCTAAAATTGTTTGTAGGAAAGTATGAGAAAACTAAAATTGCCCGTAACTCTACCACTCAGATAAAATTGCTGGTAATATTTTGAGTTCTTTTATTTTTCTGTTTTTTTTTTCCTCTGCATTTATACAACAACAGATCAGAATATGTGACATAACTTTGGTTGTGGTATGTACAACATTTTGTATTTTTCCCTTTTGTTTTTAAACAAAACATATCAGAAGCAGTTTAGCCATCTTTTTTAAAAAAGATAGAGATTAGAATGAAGTGGTACAAAGAGGAAGAGCAATGCTTTTTATGAACCTTCCAAGGGCTTGTATCCAGCCGAGTGAGGAGTGGGTTTGCTCTGAGAAGGGCATGGACGGCAGCAGGCTGGGAAATAAGCCCCCTTTCTCCAGGCCTTCCGGACCCATCATCTCTAGGCTTGCTCTCTTGTTTCTCTTGCAGGCAGCAACTTGAATGATGGCTTGTGGCACTCAGTTAGCATCAACGCCAGGAGGAACCGCATCACGCTCACTCTGGATAATGAAGCAGCACCCCCAGCTCCTGACAGCACTTGGGTGCAGATTTATTCTGGAAATAGCTACTACTTTGGAGGTAAATTCTCCAGCCTTTAAGAGGGAAAATAAAGAAGGGAGGGAAAGTGAAGTGGGCAATTATTTCACTATGGTGGTTCTGGCTTGGTCAATTAGACAATTATCCCCCCCGCCCAACATACACACACACATCCTCAATCTCAAAATAGTGAGAAGCAAAATCTCTCACAGCTGTGGGCAAATATAAATTATCTAGGTCAGTGCTGAGGAAGAAAAGAACTTTAGCTACAAGAGCTGGTGTTATATAACACATCCAAAGGAGATTTTTGTAGCCATGCCAAGCCCTGTGATCACATGGGAAAGGAGAAACTCAGTTCGAAACTTGGAGAAAGTGTATCAAGAGTCAGCAGTACCTGCAAGAGGCAAAATCCAGGTGGAAAGGCACAACCAGCATGCTCAGCACCTGGGTCCCTCCTCTGCCACTTTCCTCTCTTAGTCCCCTGTCCCCTCCTTCCCCACATTCCTAGAGATCATGCCCACAGAGAGCCAGGAATGAGGTGGAACTAGGAGGCCCATGAACTTGTAACTCCACGTGTAGAAGCCAGTTCAGATTGTTCAGATTCTGCCTTCTCTGATGTTAAGTGAATCCTGGGAACCTTTCCAATGACAGGAACACAAGGGCAAGCTGATGGTGAAGAAAAACATATAATTAGGCATCTACTGAATTTTTATAAATGCATATATATGTATGTATTTAGTCTTTCAAAAGTATTTTTCAATAAAAATTAATATCTAGTTTCATAGTTAGTTGTTTGTATTATAGAAACAATCTCTGAAAATGATGTAACCTCAATAGCTGTCTGACCTTGAGAAAGGTACTTATAGTCCCTAAACTTCCTAATCTGAAACATGGGGAAATAAGTTCACCTCCAAAATTTCAGGAAAAGTTAAGTACGACCAAGGTTTAAACGTATAGCACAGAGTGTGCCACATGGCAGGGGATGGGGAAACTGGCTCCACCTCCTTTAGATATAAGTCAGGGTCTGGTCTACAGTTTCCTTATTCTTTTCCTATTAGTAAATTGAAGAGAACTATTGTATAAAATTATGCATAGTCTCTTAAACAGAATTTACAGGTCACTTCTCTCATACCAATGGAATGTGGTTAAAGCTTTAAAATGCAAAAGGGATTTTGCACAGGTGCAGTGTATATCTCAACATCTCCTAGTGGGGAAGCAATATCTTTGTGGCTTGATTTTAGGGTGAGGAAGGGCCTATGACCTTTACCTCAAATCTCCTCCCCCTGTGCATGGCTTAACAAATTCCTTTAGGAAGGGAATACACGTCCAGTCTCTGCAAAAGTTGTATGACTTACCTCATTTAATTCATGCAGAAACCTTGTGCAGTACATAATACCCCCACTTAATAGATAATAAAACTGGTATTTGCTGAGATGAAAGAGTTTGTGCAACGCCATAGAGCTCATGAATTCAAATCCAGGTCTGTGTTCCCACAGCCCACCAGTGAAAACAGAGATTGGAACAAATGTATTATAAAGATCATAGAACAAGGGTGTTGGGGTCCACAAAGATAACCTCACAGACCGAATAATTGTGCATCTTATGCAATATTTCAGCATCAGAGGGAAAAACTCTATCTTGAATTTATTCTTGAGGGAAATGTTTGTTACTAATCCTGATACAATAAGCATCTGACATGCCTCAGAGACAAAATGGCTCTCCTGCCTCAGTTGAAGGAGTGTTCTTAGAGGCAAGTTTTAAGGGACCCTGGGTTTAGAATGTGAAGATTTATCAGTGATTTGAACAGTGTTTAAACAAACGCCCCACACGTAGACTGTAAACTTAAGGAAGGTGAAAAATGAGTTTCAGTAATAATAGTCAACTTACATAAATTCTCTCTACAGCTTCAATTAGAAGTTGTAGCATCTCTCTTCATTTTATAGTGTGCCTGTGAGCTGTTAACCAGCTGCTGGGCTTCAGCCCAGCAGTGACTGTCTATTAAAGATGGCTGAAATAATTCCCAGTTATTTATGGGTTATTACCATGGTTTCAAGCTTGCATTCCCATATGCTCTGAACCTATTAAAGCCATTGGGATGGAGTTTGTAAGGAGCACGAGCACTCATATCCCTGAAAGGCTCTATACCCATCTTAATGAGAAGTAGATATGCCCTGGTTGCAAGCTACACTAAATCAGTGTAATTTTTTTTTAAGAACACCCTTTAAAAAGGTATAGTGTTAACCTTTCCCATATGCTATTACAGCCCTAAAATGACATGCATTTAAACCCTTAATTCCTTCTAAAACCAGCAAAATGTCTGATTTTGCTTTGCACATCACGTCAAAATTCCAGTTATGCTCCTGTGTGTACCTTTCTCAGGAACTAAGCCTGTTAATGCTAACAATTAACCGGACAATTCCTCTGCTGCCATCCCTACCCAACCATCCCTACCCAAAGCATAATTTCCTTTGAAAGCGTAATTCAGAATTGAATTGTGCATTTAGATATGTATTTCAAGACAGAACCAAAATTCTGAAGTAGCTATAATACGTTTCTTCCTTGGGGTGAGTGAAGGATGCCATATGAAAGAATAGAAAATAGCTTACCCCAAGGAAAAAAAAAAGTAAGAAGGAGACACCTGTTACAGTATTGATATTCCCTTTGCCATGCTTTTTATTTTCTCTACAGTGATGGAGTATGCCCTATTTTGTACCAATTCTGTCCCCTCCCTGAGAATGCTAGGATTTACAACAAAAAGGGTGTGCACTGTTGTGAATGAGAAAGCACCAAAATAATTAGACCTCAAGGTCTTCCATCAATAGGTCGCCAAAGCAATGACGGATCATTTCAGCATTCTTCTTCATCTTTTTTCTCTGTCCCACAGGGTGCCCCGACAATCTCACCGATTCCCAATGTTTAAATCCCATTAAGGCTTTCCAAGGCTGCATGAGGCTCATCTTTATTGATAACCAGCCCAAGGACCTCATTTCAGTTCAGCAAGGTTCCCTGGGGAATTTTAGTGATTTACACATTGATCTGTGTAGCATCAAAGACAGGTAATTATTGTCTCTTCTCCTCTGTTCTCCCACCCCCTTCCCATTCTCACTGTTCTAAATATGAATTTCTTTAAGCAAAATTCTAATCCACCGACATTAGCCACATTAGACATAATTGAGTTGCCTAATGGAAAATATTTCTGAAAGGATTTCAGGCCCAGAGAAAAATGGTTTAAATTAGTTGAGTCTCTCTTCATGTTGACTTGCAGTAAATGGGATATGCAAATTAAATCAAAATACAAATTTGTGAAAGGATTAAAATTTTATGCATAAACAACATTTGATTACTTTGAAGTTAAAGCAAAAAGGAGGAAGGAATTACTTCTCTCCTAAACCATTTCATTTTTCACTGCTGTGTGTGTCCTTTCTAACACAGACAGATGAGCATCGGACCATCTGGGAAGTCTGCAAAAGAGGTTCACGAATGCCCAATAACATACAACTACTCCTGGATTTGGCTGTTTTTTGGTCTTACTGCCCCTACCACTGCTTCTCTGGTCCAGAGGAGATCAGAAAAACTCACTTTAGCTCTCCATTTCCCCTGGGATCTTGCTCTCCTTATAATAGAAGTTTCTAAATGCAAAGACACACTGCAGAAAACCAAAGAGGATGGATTCTGAATTTACATCAAAGTTTACCATGTTCTTCTTCTTTCCTCTCCAGAGCCTACTTCCTTCATTCTTCCAGTTCTTCTCACCCTTGTCAAAATATCATTTATAGAATGGGTGAATAATATCTGTTCAGTGCTTGCCTATGTGTTGATGAGACAGGGTCTCTGCTTATGTTTCATCAGGGAATAAATTAGCCATTACAATAAAGTGAGATACATGACCAAAAGTGCACCCTTATTTGTCAGACACACAGCAGCAGCAACTTAGTCTGACCCCAGAGAATGAGTCCAAGAAGGTTTCAGAAGATAATGCTGAGTTGAATCTTAAAGGAGAAGACACTGGCAGGCTAGGCTGAGGTTGAGAGGGGAAGGGAGATTGGCATAGAAGCAGGAGAAAGCATGGATTGCAAGTATTTCATCAACTCAAAATACTTTTTTGGCATTTGAAATCTCTAATAGTTGAGTTGGCAATATCTATTTTTCATAGTGGCATATAAAATAATGGTATATCTTACAATTAGTGGTGTCTTAGATTAAATAATATATAGCTCAGTAGGGATGGTAGGTCACTGTGGATGGTGCACCTGGTGTAAATATGTCCAGAGATGTGGGGGCAGGACCAGTCATGAAGAACTTTGTGTACCAGTGAGATTTGGTTTCATGCTCTTGGTGAGAACCATGGAGGAAGGTGGCTAGCTTTTCCTAGCAGAAAGAGTACTCAAGAAGAAGTGAGAAAGGTGGATTGGAAGAGAGCTTGCATACAACTAGGCAGGTGATTGCCCAGTTCGGGAGAGGAATAATGAGTAGTAGCAGGTGACTCTACTGAGGGGCACAGAAATCGGCCATGCAGTGCATAGTCTCTGCTAACGCTGAAATGAGCTGCATAACTTGGTGAAACTTTCCACACATTTCTCCGTTAACATCGCTATGCATGGGATCATCAACAAATCATGCAGATTTTCTGTCTCTTCTGCTTTATTTTTTTTTCTATTTGACCAGCTGAAAAAGTGGTAATAAAATATGTGCTTCATTAAAATGTGCTAGTTTAGAGCTTGGAGAATAAAAGTTATTGCAGGCAATGGTTGCCAGACCAATAGTGTTTAGTAATGGCGTGGGAGAAGCATCCTACTTCATCAGCCAGTGCAGCCTCTTCCAAAGTGTTGATCAATACAGGGAATATTTATCAATAGGGGTCTCTAATGCTACCTTAATTTTTAATCAAGCAAGCTCTCATTATTTTCGATTGCATGAAAGTCATTGCCATATGCACTGCATCATTAGTTTTGTGTAATTGTAGTCTTGTATAATTGGATTACGTACAATTGTGCTTTCGTTAATTGTATAATAAGGGATTGTGTTTAGTTTCGTGGGTAAATGGTTAAGTTTTTCTTGATTTACCAGGCGCTGTGTCTAACAGAAGGGAAAGCTGCGGCAAGGGACTGTGCTTGAGTCACTATTTCTTGAACTCATATTTAATGTTATCTGAAGAGGGGCAGGAGTTACAAGGGCAGGTGGTTTCTGAATTTGGTGTTTCACTTTTAATGTGTGAATCAGTGTGAACTGGATTTCAGGTTAAGTACAAACTCTTTGCCTTCAAGGAGCTTGCTATTTGGTGGGAGAGAGGAGGGGAATAGGCTGGCAGTGGTTTTCCTTACCTGGACAGCTGTCTGAAAAGCCCACAGAGGACAGCCTGAGAATCTCTTCTTACTCTGAGACTCCTTTCCAATCCCTTGTTACAGGCCGTAGAGACCCAGGTCTCCATCTGCCTCTTTGTGGTTATCCTACCCCTTCTTTTTCTCTCTCAAAGTGAAGTGGGATCCCACCCTGCCAGCTTTTCTTTTATGCTGGCCCCAACGCAGCATCTTACATACTTAAAGAGTCTTAGTGCTGGTCACGTGGGAAAATCTAAAGACATCTAAATCTAAAGACATCTAAAGCAGCATTCCGGCCGGGCACGGTGGCTCACGCCTGTAATTCCAGTACTTTGGGAGGCCACGGCAGGTGGATTAACTGAGGTCAGAAGTTTGAGATCAGCCTGGCCAATATGGTAAAACCCTATCTCTACTAAAAATACAAAAACCAGCCAGGCGTGGTGACACATGTCTAATCTCAGCTTCTTGGGAGGCCGAGAGAGGAGAATCGCTTGAACCCAGGAGATGGAGGTTGCAATGAGCCGAGACGGTGCCGCTACACTCCAGCCTGGGCGACAGAGTGAGACTCCGTCTCAAAAATAAATAAATAAATAAATAAATAAATAAATAAATAAATAAATAAGTAGCATTCCTACCTGAGGCACCAATGTTCCAAAATCTCAAGGGCTCCCTCCAGTTTAGTTCCTTTAAGCAACTTCCTTTTGAGGTGGTACCTAAGACCCTGACATCTGCTGCCCGGTTTACACTGTTTACAAACCACCTTTGACATTTCATCCTGAGCAAAAGCGGAAAGGGTCTCTTCTCAGGGATTAAGAAACTTTAACCGATGTGCATCTCAGGGATGGGCAAAATTACCGAATCTTCTGGCTTCTGGGAGGAAAGGAGTTGGAAGAACTGGCCTAGCGCACAGCTCTGGAAGCAGGAAGGTGTTGGTGTTGAGCATCTCCAGTGCCTGGCAGTGCATGGGCAGGATGGGGGAAGGAAGCAGCAGCAATTAGAATAAGGCATTCCTGACCCACACTGTGCCCTGTTCACGGTCCTTCTGAACCTCTAGGACACAGTCTGCAGCTGCTGCCTCTCTTCTGCAGACCAAACCACCAGCCTCATAATTTCTGCACCCTAAGCCCCTGTCCTTCATAATAACCATCTTTCCAGCCTCTTTGACTTGAAGTAGGCAAAACACAATAGTCTAAGCCAGCGGTCCCCAACCTTTTTGGCATTCAGGGACTGGGGGCTTGGGGAGGGATGGTTTTAGGGTGATTCTAGCACGCACATTTATTGTGCACTTGATTTCTATTATTGTTACATTGTGATGTATAATAATTATGCAACTCACCATAATGCAAAGTCAGTGGGAGCCCTGAGCTTGTTTTCCTGCAACTAGATGGTCTCATCTGGGAGTGATTAAAGACGATGACAGATCATCAGGCATTAGATTATCATAAGGAGTGTGCAGCCTAGATCCTTCACATGCAGTTTACAATAGGGTTTGTACTTCTGTGAGAATCTAATCCTGAAGTTGATCTGATAAGAGGCAGAGCTTAGGCAGTAATGTGAGCGACGAGGATTGTCTGTAAGAACAGACGAAGCTTCGCTTGCTCACCCGCTGTTCACCTTCTACTGTTTGTTCCAGTTCCTAAGAAGCCACGGACCAGTACTGGTTCTGGTTTGTGGCCCAGGGCTTGAGGACCCCTGATCTAATCTATCACAGAGGAAAGTCACTTTCAATAAGGCTTCATTCGGTGAACAGCTGTTGATTCACCCTCTGTAGTTCTGTCTTATAGGTAGGCGTTGAGCGAGAGAGTGAGACTGACTTACATCTCTCCCTGAGCAGGATGTGATGCTGTAAAGGCTCTAGAAGCCCTGGGAGTCCAGAGGCACTGATATCCCCACTTTCTAAAAGGGGAAAGCTAAGACCTGGAGACGTATGTCAGTGTTCTCAAGGTCCCACAGGGCCGAAGTTCTGATCAAGAGTCAGGCACTGTGAGTATTCTCTCCCCAGTACTATCTAGCAAAGAGGCACTGATCTGGAAATGGCAGTCACTGTGGGTCCATGTCTCTAAATGTGTAACCCCATTTTCCGATTGTCGACCTAAAAGGAAAAAGCTGACGCAAAATTAATATAAGTAGAGAGTTCATTTGGGCCAAGCTTGCTTGAGGCAATCCAGGAGCACGGATTCAAGTTGCCCTGAATAGACACTTGGATTAGCAGCTGTTGCAACTGGGTTTCTAAAGGCAAATATGAGGACAAGGAGTGAACTGACATAAAGTTCTGCCAGGAATTCTCAATGGTTTACAGGTGACAGATTTGATTAGCGATTGGTTGTATATTGTTAAGCTGTAGGGTGTGGGTTGTAGTGTGTCCAGTGCAGCATGATTAGATTAACAACAAGCAGTTCCAAGAGATAAGTACACAGCACAAAGTGGGGGTGTCGAGTATGACTGGGGTGTCCTTTTAATGTTTCATGGGCCTGATCAGTAAAAGGACTTGCATTCCTCACATAAAAGTTGTTTTCTTTTCTCATGCTCAACCAGATCGAATTTTCAAGAATATGCAATATGTCAGATTCTTTGTAACATTTATGTGCCTAATGCAATTCCTTCCATGAGGGGACGTTCAGAGTGATATGCAATGTCTAGCAGGGCCTGAGTGGAGTAAGGTGAGCCAGGTTCAAAGAGTCTCCGCCCCACGTCCATGTAGATGATTCCCAGTCAATTTCAGGAGCCGTGTCCAGTCCTGTGAAGTTCAAGATCCAGGACAGGAGAGGCAGATTAGCAAATGCTGTTCAAGAGCATCCACAGGAGACAGGCTCCAAGGTATGAAGCCATACCAGGAGGGGAAAAACAGGGATGCTGATGAGGAAGGTGTCTGAGATTGGGAGAAGCAGAGGACATACCTGGAAAAAGTTCAGAATCACAGTGCACGTGGCAGCAGCTTTGAGAGGCAGCAGGACATGTTTAAATCCACCCCGCCCACAGCCTGAGATGTAATACACATTATTTAAACTTTTGTTCATGTTTTCTCTTTTGCAAAGCCAGGATCAGAAAACCTACCTTTGTGCTAAGAGTTGAATGAGAGAGGGAGAGAGAAATGAGAGCGTGCGATAAGTCAGGTGTTCAATTGCATGACTGGAATGCAGTGGATGCTCAATTAGACGTTCACCGCGTTAATTCCTCTGGCCAAAGGTTTGCCACTTCTCTGGTTTCCACAGGGAGAGAAGAGGCTTAAGTGCCCCGCCAGTCTTTCCCCAGATCCCACTGCTGCAAGTGATCCTCAGTAGTTTCTGAGGAGATTCCCATGTGAATATTTCACATGCATCCCCCCTCCCAAATCAGTCCGCTTTGTGACTCCCCTTGGGCTTTGGTCCCACTTGTTCAGAGGACCTGCCCCTCAGGGCCACCAGCCATGGCCCATTAGGAAAGCACTCATCAATTTGGGTGCCAAGGTTGTGGTCTTCAGATTTTCCTAAAGCATTAGTCTCAAGATCAGGACTAGAGTGAGCCTAGAGAATAAAATTTAAGGAGACCCCGACTTCTAGGTTCATGCATTTGTGGATCCTGCATTTGCAGAAACCTGAGAGTGAGGTCCTCTTTAAATCTTATAGGCAAATTGGAACATGTTAACATCAGAATCACCAGAAATGCTTGTTAAAACACAAATTACGGGGGTGGAGCCTGGAAATTTGCATTTCTAAGAAATTCCTGGGTGATGCTGCTGCTACTGGGCTGGCCTGGTGGTCATACTTTGAGAACCATGCTGTAAAACTTCTGCTCCTGGAGGACGCAGCATTGTGTGGAATCTGCAAAGCTGGTGTGGGTGTGGAGAGAGGGATGGTTCCTGCCCCACCCAGGGCCTCAAACAGCCACTATCCTGGCCAGAGTCTCTCTGAAAAGTTTTTGCAGCTCCCTCCATGTCCCAAAGTCCCTTTCTCCAAAGAGGTGTTGAAATCAACCCAAGGGATGCTGCAGGTGTTCACTGAGTTTCTTCTATCTCTGAGCTTTCCTGATTTTCCTCTCTCAGCTCCTCCCCTGCTTCCCACTACAAACAAAGCCTTCATGAATAACAAGGAAAATGATCAGATCCTCTGGTATGCCTCAGTGAGGGGTATTTTGGCTGGAGGAAAGTGTGGTTCTAGAGCAGCTACAGCTGCTGACAAGCGTAACTATTTGTTGTGAGGTACCCATGAACGTCACAGCTTGATCTTTCCTTCTAACACACTTCACAGCCTGTGGGAGGTGGCGGTGCTTATATAACAGCAGTGACTCCACCTCTCCCCAATATTGTCTACACAACTTTATAAAGATCGATGGACACTCTTTTGCAGCAACATGGATGGTACTTAAGTGAGACAAGTTAAACACAAGAAGACAAATATTGCATGTTTTCACTTGTAAGTAGGAGTTAATAATGTGGACACATGGACTCAGAGAGTGTGGAATGACAGGCAATGGAAAAGTGAGTGAGGTGGATAATGAGAAATTACTTAATGGGTTTGTGATTGAAAAGTGGTCCCGATCCAAACCTTCAGAGAGAGTTCTTGGATCTCGCACCATAAAAGATTTGGAGTGACTCCATGGAGTAAAGTGAAAGCAAGTTTATTAAGAAAGTAAAGGGGCCGGGCGCGGTGGCTCAAGCCTGTAATCCCAGCACTTTGGGAGGCCGAGATGGGCGGATCATGAGGTCAGGAGATCGAGACCATCCTGGATAACACGGTGAAACCCCGTCTCTACTAAAAAAAATACAAAAAACTAGCCGGGCGTGGTGGCGGGCGCCTGTAGTCCCAGCTACTCGGGAGGCTGAGGCAGGAGAATGGCGTGAACCCGGGAGGCAGAGCTTGCAGTGAGCTGAGATCTGGCCACTGCACTCCAGCCTGGGCAACAGAGCCAGACTCCATCTCAAAAAAAAAAAAAAAAAAAAAGAAAGAAAGAAAGTAAAGGAATAAAAGAATGGCTACTCCACAGGCAGAGCAGTGGCATGGGCTGCTTGACTGAGCATGCTCATAGTCATTTCTTGATTATATGCTAAACAAGAGGTAGATTATTCATGAGTTTTCCCGGGAAAGGGACAGACAATTCCAAGAACTGAGGGTTCCTGCCCTTTTCAGACTATATAAGGTAACTCCCAGACATTGCCACGGCATGTGTAAACTGCCATGGCGTTGGTAGGAGTCTTTCAGCATGTTAGTGCATTGTAACTAGCATGTAATGAGCAATGAGGACGAGTGGAGATCACTTTCATCTTGACTTGGTGGGTTTCGGTCAGCTTCTTCACTGGATCCTTTTTTATCAGCAGGGTCTTTTATGACTTGTATCTTGTGACACCAGTCCTGTCGACCTCCTATCTCATCCTGTGACTAAGAATGCCTAATCTCCCGGAATGCAGTTCAATATGTCTCAGCCTTATTTTACCCAACCCCTATTCAAGACAGAGTTGCTCTGGTTCAAAAACTTCTGACAGGTTCAATGTACATTGTTCTGGTGATGGATACCCTGAAAGACCTAATTTGACCACTAAGCAATCGATGCATGCAGCAATATTACAATTGAACCTCATAATCTATACATATAAAAAATGATTAGACAGACACTGATTTCTTATGGCCTTCTGGTGCCCACCAAGAACTTGGACGGTCACATGGCCCATTCCTTCATCATTTCCTCACACAGTGATGCTACTGTGGAAGATCCGAGGAGATCCCCCAGCTCTGGTTGTGCACAGGAGGAAATGGAGGCCACATAGAGGGTGGCAAAGCCAGATATGGAAGCAGGGTGCTTTTTCTGTGGTCTTTGCTTTTGCATCCTGTGGAGACTTTTTGCTGTAATCCTTTCTAAAATTAAATCGTTTACTTTTTCCAAAGAGGAGATCACATGTGGAGCACTGCATTACATTTCTTGTGGCAAATAAGTTATGAAATGTAGCTTATCTCTCCATCATCACTGTATTTTCTCCCACGCACACTTGTTTAAGAAAGCCAGTCATGGTGGCTCACGCCTGTAATCCCAGCACTTTGGGAGGCCGAGGCGGGTGGATCACGAGGTCAGGAGATCGAGACCATCCTGGCCAACATGGTGAAACCCTGTCTCTACTGAAATACAAAAAAAAAAAAAAAAAATTAGCTGGCTATGGTGGTGCATGCCTGTAATCCCAGCTACTCTGGAGGCGGAGGCATGAGAATCGCTTGAACCCAGGAGGCAGAGGTTGCAGTGAGCCAAGATTGCGCCACTACACTCCAGGGTGCAGACAGAGCGAAACTCGGTCTCAAAAAAAAAAAAAAAAAAAAGAAAAGAAAAGAAAAAGAATGCATCTGCTGAACTCTCTGGTCAAAATTCTTACCTTGTTGGTTCAGGGTTTGGAGTACAGTAAACACGGAGAGTTGGCAAGCATTCCGTTGGATCACCTCCCATAAACAGACTCCTGCTAAAAACCCACCCTGTGTGTGGGAGCGTGTTAAAAACAGTGGGTAATATAAAAAGATTACATTGCGCGGTAATACATATGTTTTAGTCCTTCTCTAAAATCGAAAGCCTTTCCATTGGGCGCCAGAAAAGCCATTGTAAGGGCAGTACCCACACAATCGGAGCTTCTAACTCTGAAGTGAGAAATGGTACAATATGCTGTTCTCCCTTAACTCATGGGATGGGGCCAAAATCCAAACAAGATCTCTTCTGCTTTACTATTTATCATTTGTGGTCTATTTCACAGAGGGGAAAAAAAAAGTTATATTTTATGTCACACTTACTGAGCAAACATTCCTAAACGTTATTTCATTGAATTCTCTCCATAGTCTGCAAGGCCTGCCGAGCGGGTTCTCAAGTATGGCCCCCAGGACTGCAGCATCGGTGTCACCTGGCAACTTGTTAGACATGCAAGTCTCAGGCAGCAACCCAATTCTACTAGATCAGAAATGTAGGGTAGGGGCCCGGGCATCTGCATTTTAATTATCCTCCAGGTGACTCGGATGCACACTCAAATTTGAGAAACACTGTGTTGTTCGGTTATCGCCGCGTTCTAGATAAGACAACCAATTCTTAGAGAGGTTCAGTGACTGCCGAGGTCATGTCTTAGTATTTGGAAAAACCAGGCTTCTAATTCAGGTTTTGCTGATTCCTCAATATATATATTCCTCAGTATATTCATATATAAATATGGAAAGCCTGTTACCAAAAGGCCAGAGAAAGAGGAGACGTGGGCTTGGGTGGCCAGAGCAGGCCAGGGAGGGGCTACAGAGGAAGCAGCGCGTCCTGAGGAACTCAAAGAGCAGGCTGGATTTAGGGAGGTCAAGGAGGGGTGCTCCAGGGGCTCTCACGTGGACAGTGTAAAGCTGGGGTTAGGAAGGGGTGCGGTGCTGAATGTCTGTTTGTCCATACTGGAGGGGCTGCTTTGGCAGCAGTGGATGCAAGAGAACCGAAATCAGAACCGGCATATACTTGCCAGCGCACAAAACGGTTTAAAACTTGAGAGACCAGCCACGTTAATAGTGAATCTTTAAATAATGCTTACTGTGGGCCAGGACAGTGTGACAATGTGTGTGTGTGTGTGTGTGTGTGTGTGTGTGTGAGAGAGAGAGAGAGAGAGAGACAGAGACAGAGTGAGAGAGAGAGAGAGAGACTTTAATCTTCACCACAATGTGGTGAGGTTAGTATTATTAACTCCATTTTACACACAATAAATTGGAGGCACAGAGGCACTAAGTAACTTGCCCGAAGTCACACAGCCTATATGTGGTAGAGCCTGGCTGCAATTCATGGAGTCTATTTGGAGAGATTAGGTCTGTCCTGGCACTGTGCTACTTCTAACCCTGCTGTGGGAAAGCACCCCGCATTCTTCAGCAGGACTGTGAAGTGGAAAATACTTTTGTCTTGCATTAACATCACAAAGGTGGTTAAATTAAAGCAGGGAGAGAAGGGCTATGGAGCACCTCGGTGCCTCACGGGTTATCATCGGTATCCTCGCAGCTCACTGTCACCATCTCCTAAAGAACGCACTGAGATAGACACAGAATGAGCTCAGGGCTCCCGTGAGACACTGGTCTTGATCTAGTTATTTGAGCTGATTGGGGAATAGGAGAAGCTGGGAACTTGCTGGGAGTGACTGACTTGAGGAGATAGGCTTCAAGCTGATTTTGTAAAGGTGTTCCATCTGGAACTGCCCAGAAAAAGCACTGATTCATTTCTCTACTTCTTTAATAAGGGCTTCCTTCCCCTGTCTGTCTCATACCTGTTTGAATCTCAGAAAAGAAGAGGGTTTTGGAGAAATGGGAAACCTGGATTTGATTAGAAGAAGCGACCTTGAATGAGTGCATCTGTGTCCTGTGACAAACCTCATCTCTATCGTCACTTGTTTTTACAAGAAAAGTGGATCATTATCTTGCTGAAATGGTCCTTCTCCACCTGTGCATATGGAAGGGCACAAAAGAGCCTTTATTCGTGGAAAACACAGAGGGCTGAGCAAGCCAGGGTGGCACTTCATTCTGGCCCATCAGATGGTGGTGAGAATCCTTCCCCACTGATTGGTAATCTGACATATTGAAGCTGAAAATGAAGCCAGAACAATGAGCCAGGTGAATTACCACGAGCACTTCCAAAGATGAGGAGTTCATTCCAAATGCTGTAGTTATGCAATTGAGGTACTACATACATGTCAACGTATCAGGAAGAAAATGTCTACGAAGTCCCTGGGGCTCTGGATCATACCTATCCTGAGGTATACTGGCTTAGAAATTCAGATGTTTTAGGTCAGGCGCAGTGGCTCATGCCTGTAATCCCAGCACTTTGGAAGGCCCAGTCTGGTGGAGACCGGGAGTTCGAGACCAGCCTGTCCAACATGGCCAAACTCCATCTCTACTAAAATACAAAAGTTATCCAGGCATGGTGGCGCATGCCTGTAATCCCAGCTGGTGGGGAGGCTGAGGCACGAGAATCGCTTGAACACAGGATGTAGAGGTTGCAGTGAGCAAAGATCGTGCCACTGCACTCTAGCCTGGGTGACACAGTGTGTGAGACTATGGAAGGAAGGAAGGAAGGAAGGAAGGAAGGAAGGAAGGAAGGAAGGAAGGAAGGAAGGAAGGAAGGAAGGAGGGAAGGAAGGAAGGAAGGAAGGAAAGCCTGGGGGGCACAGTGTGTGAGACTATGAAAGAAAGAAAGAAAGAAAGAGAGAGAGAGAGAGAGAGAGAGAGAGAGAGGAAGGAAGGAAGGAAGGAAGGAAGGAAGGAAGGAAGGAAGGAAAAGAAAGAAATTATTAGATGTTTTAGATGAGAAAGAATTAGATGTTTTAGATAACAGAGTAGTGAAGGAGACTTTTTATCTCAAGCCACTTTTGTGAAGCAGAGAACGTTCCTAAATTAATGAAAAGAAGAAAGAGATTCCTTGGTATTGATTCCTTTACATGATCGATATCTCAGTAAGCCTTCATCCAACATCCCGATAAGAGCCTTCCACCTGTTTCTCGTGTTCTCTGAAGAGCACTGCCTTGTACACAGCCAATGTCACATTAATTTTTTCCTCATTTGCATTGATGTCCACTCATGGGGCCCTTGAGGTGAACCACCTGAAGCCCTTGGATGCTGTTTTTCCCTGGTACAAAAGCCTTCATCGATGACCCATTACAAGCGCCATTTATAGACACAGTTGGAAGAGAAAAGGAGTGTAATATGTTTTCAGTTGGGAAAAAGGCAGGTCTGACCTGCAGTAAAAGGTTCTCACCTGTGTCTGCAGTGAAACATTAAATTTAAAGTTAGCGCTATGCTACTTACATTTTGAATTAAGATATTTCAGAGGAAGTTCATAGAATTCCAATTAGGCCGTGTGGGTTTAATTGTGACATGGACTTCTGAAGGCTGGACTGATACTCCTGCATCTCTATCACGGGCATCAGTAGCATCATAGATGCCATCCACTTTAACGCTTACAATGCCCAAAGGGAGCATCAGTCTCCCCGGTTGTCACCTGAGAAAACCGATATTCACATAAATTTACTAACTTGCCTCAAAATGGAATCAGACTGAGGATTTTAAGGTGGGAAAGCCTGTGCCGTTTCCATTTTAGCCCAATCTTGGACACAACGCACATGTAACTTCTTTGTATCTTAGCTCCCCTAGTTGTCAAATGTAGATAACATGTTATAACTGCAAAGTGTTAAACAAAAGCAAGGCAATATTATTCCTGCCTGCCTCTTGGAATTTTGGCAAGGATTGACTGAGGTCGGAAAGAAAAGTTCTTAAAGTTAAAAGCGAGAGAGACGGAAATGGATAGGGTTCTGTGTAGATCAGGCCAGATTTTAGAAAGCCCATCCACAGGCAGAAAACGATGACATTTCTCTGAATAATTTACCTACGTACATAACCTATTTTATTTTTTAGACAAATGATTAATGTTTTCACTAGATTCAAGTTACAGATGTGAAATCTTCCCTCTAGCTTTAGCTTCATCTTAAAAATATCTCTTGGACATGATTTACTAGGCCCACTGCAGAGCTCTTCTCTCCTAATGCTGGGAGAACCGTAGACCTAGCAGTAGATATCTGAACACCTGAGAATTGCAACGGGAACACACAAAGCTAAAACAGAGAGTTATTTGAGAGAATGTAGATTAAGTTGGATTTTATGTCTTGCCAGATTTTACAGTCTCTGAACTTGTGTGATGTCTAGTACATCCAGAACACCATTAACTTTATTACGACAAAATGTTAGCATCACCTTGCTACCTGCTTTTACCCATGCTGAAAAATATAATGGTGACTGTAATAATTAGGTAGGGGGCTCTCCCTGCTTTGGATGTGGAAATCTTCTCAGATGTGGTTCGTAAGTAACTCTAGGTTTATAGGTTCGATCAAATCATCGTATTGAGAAGTGTAAAACCCTACACTCTGAAATGAGAATCACTTGTATCAACATTAGCATTTGTGTATGCACATAGTTGTGTATGTGTTCACACACAATATGATACTAGCCCGTGAATCCTGATGCATACTTCTAGGTCCTACTAGCTGAGAGACTGCCTGTGCTCTGCTCATCTTCCTCTGTGACCTAGTTATTCATTTATGAAATCTTCTTTGCGTGCTTACTCTGTGCCAGGCACATTTCTCTGCCTGGAGATCCAAAAGTGAGCAAGACAGAGAGTTTTTGCTCATAGAGGCATGTCATTGATTTCCCCTGCTCTGATCTTCCTTGGATCAGGAACCTGCTTTTTATTATTATTATTATTATTATTATTTACTATTATGAATCATTCATTCATTCATTCGTTCATTTATTCTCTCTTTCATCTCTTGTGTTGGGAACCTTTCTGCTGTGCCAGGTGCTGGGTAGAAGCTGAGGATATACTTGAGTGCCAACCACAGTAGATAATCTCTCACTTCAGAAAGCTCCATGGAAGGACACACATTTGAACCAAATAATCATGGAAATAAACATATATGCTCCAAAATGCCACGAGTGTCCTCATGCACATAACTAGAGCACCGGGAGGGAACCTGAGAGGAAGGCTACTTTATACTGCAGAGAGGGCAGCCTGGCAGGAAAGGGGATGTGGACATTGTCATCTTCAGGCTCTACAAAAGCATCTGTACAGAGGTCACTGCAAACTTTTCTCAGTGACTTTCTCAGAGCTTTGTCCTCTCCACGGCTTTCTAGGAACTTCTGGCTGATGACTCTGATCTCAGTGTTCTGTGTGTCCTCTGCTGAAATCCTTGTTTGCTGTGGAGACTTAGAGGATAAGAGGTGTAAAATTATTATTTTTTTTTTTTGGTGAAAAGAAATTTTTTCACTGGTGTTCTAGCTGAAAACAAACTCCCCACATTTTCCCAAAACATGTGTGTGCTGGGAATTCCTGTCAGCCATTCATACCACTCTCTTACTCTCCTCCCACCATCCCCCATCCCTTCTCTGGCTGCCACGGTTAAAGGGTTAGGCTTCTAGTAATTCAATTCTAATAGTATATAGGCTACACCGCTACACTTAGAAAAATATGAGAAAAAGTCAGCCTACTCAAAATAAACACCAGTGTAAAGGTGGGACTGATATTTCAGCTAGCAATTTGGTAAATCCCAAGTATCTGAAAGTGACAAAAGGAATATGCATTTTAAAGGTCATTCCAATTATCATGCTTACTCATGTTGAGCTGACACTCTGGAGTTTATGTGAGAAGACCCACGCATTGCGGGTAGAAATGAGAACATGTGGTTGGGAGAAACTGGAACAAATAGTAAGGAGAGTAATACAAATTACTGTTGTTTTCTGTGATATTAAATAATTCTTCAACCTCAGAGGCACCTGAGAAGTAGAGGAAAGCCAGCTATCAATAAATAGCTGGGCAAATCCTCACACCTCCAAGAGCCCAGGATTCCATGATCGATTTACCTCTGATCTGCATTTTGCACACTTCTATGAGGATCCAGAAGAAGAGGTCTCAAGGGTGAACTCTTGTCTGCATTAAAATGTCCATTTGCAACCACTGCATTCTCCACATCATAGTGGATTCCCAACTCAATTTTTCTCAATAGAATTATCCTAAATGTAGATATACCTCTCCTGGTTTTGAAATAGGAAAAGCAAAGTAGCCAAGAATTTTTCCTTTAGACAGGGTTTGCCTACGATGTCTCTCCCACTTCCCCAAATGCATATGTTATTGCGACTGTAGCTATTCTGACCATCAGATTCTGTACATGCATTTCACGTGACCTCCAGCACATGATGGAGCCTGAGGCATTAAACCCAAGAATCCAAGTCCTCCTGCTTGACTTTTGCAGTCTTCTGGCCTCACCTGTTCCTCCCTGTCTATCTTTACCTCCTACTACATGATGAATAATTCATCATTCCATCTGTGTGCATTTACTGAGCGTCTACTATGTTCCAGGACATACATACATAGTTTCTGCCTTAAAGAAGCTCGAGAGAAGAAAGCTAGATAAGAAACCTAAAAGCAGACGTCTTACAAAGGGAAGGTAATGGCACTGAGGGCCATGAAGTTACATCCCAGCTGCATTTTGACAGGATTGAGAAGGAAAATAGGAGTGTGATGGGATTCCAGAAGTGCACCGCTGCCGGCCGCAAAGCAGCCAGCTGCCTTCCAGCCTCCAGGCACTTGCTGCTATTTCGCGTGTCTGGAGCTCCCTTCCCAGTTTCTTTTGCCCAAATCCAGCCCATCTGTCAAAGTCTAGTTCAAATCCTACCTACTCTACGAAGTCTTCTTGACTGCTCACACTCTTCTTTGCTTATTTGCGTGCCTCTGGCACTTTCTTCTTATATTTTGTTTAGCTCCCAACCATAATCATGACTAGTTTTCTATCTGTATCTTGCCCACCCAAAGTTCATCATGTCTACTGATGCATTCAGCTGAGAGCACGTACCTTGTGATTATTTGTTTAATAATTTGAACCTTTTGAGCTTTAACAACATCTGCTCTCAGTAGCTGGGGGATAAACTGCATATGAAGCTAACAAAACTCAACACGACTCTTGGTTTTGGGCAAATATTGCCTGAAGCTATGGAATGAACTTGATAGTCTTTAATGTCTTTTTATACCCAAAAGTCTGGAGGCTGCTATCCGAGATTTAGGAGTTAAAGCCCTTCACTTCTTTTCTCATCTTGCAAACTTCCCAATGTGTTCACGCCAAATACTGCTCTATTTGAACAGCAAGAGTGCCTAATAAAAGCAACGCCAGAGCCAGCTGTCATCATTCACGTGGTGTTAAGTGCTCCTTCTGTAAGCACTAGCTAGCAAGAGTATTTTTGTTTAGCAAGGCCATCATAAAATTAGACAAGCAAACCATAGCAATGTATTTGAGCAATGTAGTCTATAAATAATACAGTGGAAGGAAGCATAGGAGCACGTTATCCATATTACAATCTTGTGCTTAAAAAAAAGAAAGAAAGAAAGAAAGGTTAGCTCTGTAATAGAAGGCAGCTCCAGAGAAGTGGACAGAATGTCTTTGGTGATTGTTAAAGGATGTGAGCATTGTCCTAGTAATAAGATCTGCTGAGTGTACCCTCTGGATACCGTGTGCCCCTAAGCAACTCCTACAGGCGGAGTAGTGAACGCTTGTAAAGTTGGTGGTGTTTACCTAGTAGGAATGGAACAAAAAATTGTCAGGGAAGGATGCTGATGTGTCTGTAACCATGTCGGCTGTTTATCTGAAAGTGAAGTTACTGAAGAAGAAAGGTTTCACATTAGCCCAGAAAGCAACATTCGAATCAGATATAGTCCATACACTGTCACTGTTTTCTAGATTTATTTATTTTCTCTCTTCTTCAAAAGTGCCTGGCAGAAACTTAAACAACATTGTTATTCATTTGGCTTTGTCAAACTCTCTAGCATCTTCTACTGTAGAGAGCTGCTTCCAGCTTTTGCCAAATGCCATCTAAAGCCTCTTTATTTAATAAAAAGGAATATAGAAGATGTATTTTTTTTCTCCTTTGATGTTTTTCTGTACTTGTTTATACAGTGGATTCTAACTAGTATCACCTAGGTTTACCAAAATTCGACAATGGACCAGGTGCTAGCTAGATTTTTTTCTACTAATTTTCTTGTTCAAATCCGTAGAGAACTATAATAAAATATCTTAAAATGAACTATGCTCATTTTACGAAGAAGGACACTGAAGTTCACAGGTATGAAATTACTTTCCCAATATTATATAGTTGGCAAGTATCTTCCATCCCCCAAAAACTTAGAAGTTAAAAAAAGTTGCCCTTTGAAAGTTAAGTGAACCATCTAATAGGTCTTAAGGGATCATCTTGAAGATACAAGAGAGTATCCATGCAAGGCTAGACAGTGTTTAGACTAAGGCTAATGTTTCTAAGGAAAAAACATGTGTCAAACAAAAGTAAGTTGGTAAGAAGATGAGTTATAAATAAGGAAAATCAAATAGATAAAGCTAATTTTAGCTAAAGAACTGAATTAAGACTTCCTAGCATCAGATATGTAAAGAAAAAAAGCCCGTTCTTTGTTGCAACATCAATGGGGAATAATAGAAATAACGTCAATTGTACACTCCCATAGTCCCTTAATCCTCTCCTCAGACTGAGTTGGAGTATCCCCCCTTAAAATTGATAAAGCTTACAGGAATGTAATATAATTATTGCTTCTGTGAATCAAATATTACTTGTCTATACCAGCACTGTGCAATGGAACATTGTATGGTGATAGAAATCATCTTCTTTATGCTGTCTAACATCTTGTTACTAGTGGTAATAGAGAACTCAAAATGTGTGATACATTTAGATTTAAGTAACCACATGTGGCTAGTGACTACCATATTGGAGAGGGCAGGGTTAGACGCTCTGCTAGAGCCAGTACTTGTGGATTTTACATTTTTTTCATCTGTAAGTTCAGCAGCTGCAGACTGCACCAGATGTAAGTATAAAGATTGGGTTTGGGCCCTCAAATTCAGATCTGGTGGGGTAGATTTAATGTCAACCTTAGCAGCCCAGGTTGGGTATGGTCGTGGTCACTATCTGTCATGAAACCCCTTCTCCCAAAGACAATTACATCAGAAGAGAAGGGCTTATAACTATTTGACTTAATTTCTCCCAACATCCTTGCAAATAAGTGATTTATCGATTGATAGATCAAAATGTCAAAAATTTTATATTACTGAAGAAGACAAGTTTACGATATCAAGTGTTCTTTTGCTATTTCTGTTATCCAGTTCAAAGTTACTTTCTAAATTAGAATACGTGTTAAAAAAAACACACATTGTAATCTAAATATAATCCATTTAGTAAGGTTTGGTTTCTATTTTTTTTCTAAAATAAGAGAGTCGAGGGTCTTCACTTTTAAAATCTCCAATAGCATACTATATGTTGAAGTTATTAATAGAATTCCCAAAACCACCTGCTCAAATCTGAGTAATTCAAAGTAAGAGGTACTCTGCTTGGTCAACAAAACATGCGAGCTCATTTTCTAGACTGGGTTTAGATTAATGCCTATCACAAGGTAAAGGCATGAAACTCCCAAATTCTGTAACTATTCTTGTCCTGATTTCAAGCTTAATTCGCAACCCTCACATATTTGGCAAACCTAAGAAGCTAACTTAAAGGAAGAAAAGATATTGATCAGTCTGGTGGAAATAATGATCCCATTGAAAATCATAACATTTAACATATATTTATTAATTGGGATTCTAGTATCACACACTAGTCTCTTGTCAGTTTGCTTGCATGAGTCATTATTGTGGTGGCTGTGGTCCTGGGAATCTGTCAAGAGTGAATTTCAGGCCTTATCATGTGGAAAACCCAGTTGGCTTTGATTTCGTCTGAGTCTCTGTACTAGCACAAATGGCATTACTTAAAGACCTATACTAGACTACAGGTGTTAACCCAGAACACTCTTCAAAGCTAAGGATGGGTTACAAATAATTTTAAAATTCAGCCTCGAGCCAGGCACAGTAGCACAGCCCTCTAGTCCTAGTTACTGGGCAGGCCGAGGTGGCAGGATAGATGGCTTGAGCTCAGGAGTTCAGGATTAGGCTGGGATACATAGTAAGATTTCATCTCCAAAATACAAATAAATAAAACATTAAAAGTTAAACCTCAGCCCGACCAACAGATAGCTTCAAACTTTGAAATTCATAAAAATCCCTCATAAATGTCTTTTAATGCAGTTGTTTGTACCCTACAATCCCAGAGATTCTGATTAAGTCCATCTGGAATGGAGGTTGGAATCTGCATTTTATCCAACATCCCAGGATACCTGTAGACCAGTCCTTTAGAAGTATTGTGTCAGCAGATTAAATAAAGCCACTTCTTTAATGAGTTCATGGTAATATAAGCTCATCTAAATTTTTCCTGCACAATGGGGAGCTATACTTCTAGTTCTGCCTAATGTTAATGGTAGTCTGTGGAAAATGTTTTCTTTGTTCAAATAAGTTTGAGAAATGCTGGAGTAAGAAAAGTTAAGTGTGTTTCTTTACTGCAGGGTTTCTCAGTGTGTGTGTGTGTGTGTGTGTGTGTGTGTGTGTGTGTGTGCATCTTGCATCTTCAAACCCATGTCTCTTTCATCTCCTAAAATGGCTTAAACTGGGTTTTCAACATTTCCATCTAAGGTTTTCATTAGTATAAGTCTTTTTAGACCACATCTTTTACACTCTTAAGTTAGAGGCTGAAGAATCTAAACAAGCATCCTCATGTTTATAAACCATGCAGGGGGGTAACTCGCTGAAAGCTGTGCACAAGTTTATAAATGTATATGACTACGAAGCCCTTCTTTCCACAAAACTACTCATTCACATAATGAGCTTTTGGAAATGCTGCCCTAGAGTGAATAAATCACAGGAAACACCAAGAACTCCTTGGGTTGCTCACTGTGGGCCGTGGTGCAGCCACTCTGGGATGCAGTTGGTAGTGCACACAACGAGACTTCGCAAGCTACCATTAAAGAGAACTTGGGAGTCATAAGCAGATATTAGCCTTCACTTTCCACTTTTCTCTACAAAACAAACACTTATCCTTAAAAGTAACTTCTTCTGCCTCTTTTTCCTTCTGGTATGGAAGACTTGCGCTTTTGATTTGTACAAACAAGCTTGCAGCCTGCATTTTTAGTGTCTGTGATCTTAACTGAGCTACTCGATTTGTGAGCCTCTCTTTCCTAGAGATAGTGATGCTTGTCTTACAAGATTGTTTTATTGATTCGTTGAAGTCATGATCGTGATAAGCAAGCACCAAGTCTAGCACACTGAGTCCAGAGTTCGACACCTGGTAGAGAAGTTAACTTTATTTTACATGTGTAAATATTTAGAGAGAATTAAGCAAGAAAAGGGAGGGAGCAGAATCTTTCTGTCTTTCCCCTGCCAATCCCACTGCCTCCCCCGCCCCAACCAAAACCACTAGAGATAGCAAATAGACGGCAAGTGTTGCACCAGCCTCAGTGCTAGCAATGGTGGCATCAGACAGTATGCAGATTCCCTCGCAGGCTTTGGGCTCAGTAGAGAACTGGTGCATTGAATGACAGATGAGTGAGGTGACATCAGCCATAGGAGTAGGAAGAGAGAGTAAGCCCCACAAGGAAAAATTAAAAACAAAATGAGGAGTGACCTGAGCCGTCTAAGAACTGACAGTCGGTATGACATTTAATTCTAACTTAATAAAAATACAGTTGATGGGCAGCTAAAGACTGAATTTTGTGGTGTGGATTGTTCATTTTGGCAACTCTTTCCCGGGATAGAACTTAAGTTGAGCTTAGAACAACAAAGAGGATTTTCATGCAAAGGCGAGAGCCAGTAAAGCCAGGGGACATGTGTATTCCTGTGTGAGGAATCAATTCATCTATGATTTGATCAAGGGGCTCCTGTTGTGTCAGTACCTGGGGTGGCTGCTCCTATTCATCTCCCATGGTGTGGACCTCCAGGAAATCTGTATTCTTGTATAAGTCCTTGCCTTGGCCAGGGTGGCTGGTTCAGTCAGGCCAAACAGCGCCCCTTGCAGGAGTTCTCACATTTAAGATTAGAGAGTAAGGTTCTTTTCTCGTAGCAGAAGCCTTAGACTGCAGGATTCAGCAATCGGTCACCACAATTTCTGCCACGGGAGGAGACGGGGATGCGGGAGGGTGAGTGAACTCAACCCACAGAGAAAAGAGATGGCCAGGGAGGAGCCAGCCACCTGGTTGTAGTCAAGCCCTGAGGTTCAGCATTTCCTGAAATGATGCTGTGTCTCCTCCTGCTGTTTAGAGACATTCAGCTTTCACTTGCATCTTCGAACCCATGGCTCTTTCATTTCCTAAAATGGCTTCAACTGGGTTTTCAACATTTCCATCTAAGGTTTTCATTAGTATAAGTCTTTTTAGACCACACCTTTTACACTCTTAAGTTAGAGGCTGAAGAATCTAAACAAGCTGAGAGTGGGAAAAAAGCATTGATTGTAGAGGGAAGGATTTAGTGTTTTCTGTTTTGTTTGTGTTCTCCATAATCTCCATGTGTAAGAGCCGTGACATTTTAGCTCAAATTGGATTCAGAATCTATTTCTAGAACAGACACGATGTCAGGGGCCAATTAAGTTGTTGGCCGGCTGCAGTTTGAATCATTAGCAACAACCTGTGGCCACCAGCAGTTTAATGGCGAGGCTGTGCTCTACCACTCAGTGTGGCTTAGGATCTCTCTGCCTTCACCACTCCAGCCCCAGATGCAGGTCAGAACTGAAGTGGAGAGACGGCCGCCCAGTTCACTCCATGAAACCGGGTTTGCTGTTCACAAGGACGGGACACTGATGAAATTTAAATGAACAAAGATGAAGTGTAACCTTTGTTTTCAGCTCCTGTGGTTGGCAACAGAGAATGGAAATCCCAGATCTGCAGAGGCAGGCTGAGTAGTAAACTGAGCTTAGCAATGTGCAAACCAAATCTCTCTCTCCACGAGCTGGGAAAAAAAAAATGGTTAAGAAATGGAAAGAGTGCAGAAAAGAAAAAAACAGTCTATGACTGTGTCACAAAACCATCTGCAAGTATAAGTGACAAAAATAACAAGAGTTCACAGTTACTTACATTCTATAAGACCTGATTTAACTCCCACAAAGATTCAGATATTGTGCTTTGTCTTGATTTTAGAAACAGAGAAACTAAGTCTCTGAAAGGTATCGATAATAGCAAATGTCACAGAGCTAGAAATTGGAGGAACTGGGATTAAAACTTGGGTCGCTAATCAGACGCCTGGGATGTTTGACTGAATCTTGTCACCTCTGAAGGAGGTCATGCAATGCCTCAGCTGGGGCACAAGGGGATGGTCCCAGACCAGCCCTTACTCCATCACAGCAGCCTCCATGCTCAGACATGGTAGCCTCTGGGCACAGTCCCTAATCCTCTGATTCTCAAACGCCAGATCAATTTTAATTTCATTGCATGACCTTTAAAGCAAAAATTAAAGAACCTTGAAACATGTCAAAATGGATCAGCATCCTCGGTAATCCAGGCCTTCGTCCATGGGTTCTAGAGACCACGGCAGTGACTACAACAACAAGGGCCAAGCTTGGACAGTGGTAGTCTCCATTGGAAAATGAAACCTAGAGCAGCTGGGATAATAAAATCCAGAGGGAGATTGCTGGGCCCAATTATAACCTGTGTCCTTTTTGGCTTGCATTCTTTTATTATTATTATTATTATTATTATTATTATTATACTTTAAGTTCTAGGGTACATGTGCATAACGTGCAGGTTTGTTACATATGTATACTTGTGCCATGTTGGTGTGCTGCACCCATCAACTCGTCAGCACCCATCAACTCGTCATTTACATCAGGTATAACTCCCAATGCAATCCCTCCCCCCTCCCCCCTCCCCATGATAGGCCCCGGTGTGTGCTGTTCCCCTTCCCAAGTCCAGGTGATCTCATTGTTCAGTTCCCACCTATGAGTGAGAACATGCGGTGTTTGGTTTTCTGTTCTTGCGATAGTTTGCTGAGAATGATGGTTTCCAGCTGCATCCATGTCCCTACAAAGGACACAAACTCATCCTTTTTTATGGCTGCATAGTATTCCATGGTGTATATGTTTGGCTTGCATTCTATGAGTAGTTTTCATTTTTACTTTAATGTGGTGAAATTTTTGTATTCCATCAAATAAAATTTTAGTTCTATCCACAACAAATAAATACAATATTTGAAGATTAAATTAAATATTTCTAGACATGGGCTATGAAAATAATTCTTAGATCCAGGGGGAGGAGTGTCAAAAATTGCAGTCATACATTAGCCTTGGGATTCATTTTATTTGGCTGTTCTGGTTTGGTTGTTAAATACTGAGAAAATCTTGATTCACACACATAAGCTACCTGTTGATAGAAGTTCTAGATACCACGCTTTGCAATAGCTGCTGTTTTTCAATAAGACTGATCTAGAAGCATTCAAAAGTGGGTATAATTTCTTTTTTTTACTTCAAATTTGAGAATCGTGTGCATTTCTTAGAAAAGTAAAAGCCAGATAAATATATAGTCAGTGCTAACACTTGCTATGATATGTTATTATTTTAATATCATGTTCATCCACTCACTTGTTATTGCTTCATTCTTATGCAGTGGAAAGAGCTTGTAGCATGCAGGTGTCCCTGAGCATGGCTGGGCTTAAGGAGATGAGGCTGTGGAGTAGTGGTGCCCTCTCTGTATCCACTCTACTGCCTGCGTGGGCCTGAGCAGCCCTGATGATACATGACAGTGCAGTGTAACATCATTCCCCATTAAAGTTCACAGGAATCCCAGGGAAGGTGGGGAAAGATTTCCATCAAAGTCCGCAGAGTTAGCCTGGAGCTAAAGACTAACATTGCTAGTGTCGTGTGTTAAAACCTGATTCATGACACATTCGAAAATGATAGCATTTTAACTTAAAACTTACAAAATAATTAGAAATATTTGACAAGAGAGCCCGAAACAAGGAAAGGAAAGGGAAAAAAATAAAAGCCTACAATTTTCAAGCCCTCTGAACCACCTCTACAGAATGACTCTCTACTGAGGTGCAGACCTTTGCTATTCAGCGAGGTCTGGGAGCCAGCAGTTTTCTCATTCCCCAGAAACTTATTATAAATTCATAACCTCTGTATCAGGGTCTTCATTTTAACCAAAGTTTGAGAAGCACTGAGTCAAGTAATAGAAATATTTCTATTCGTAGTGGAATCTGAGTGATGTCCTAAAATTAACAAGAAGACCCTTATAGTAATCTGGAGAGCTCTACTGTCTGTGCGCTTCCCGATAGCTCCAATATTCCAACCGAGGTACCGCAATCATGATGCTGAACAAAAGCCTGCTAGTGTAAGGAACACAAAACCCTCTTCCTAATGGATGTGAGGTAGACTAACCCAACCAGATTTCTCTCCCATGAAATCTGTAGCCCCTCTGTCAATCGTGTGGTGGATTTCCATTCTGATGGATCCCTTCTAGGTCCCTGAGATAAATGGGTTGATTAGAGAAATGTAATTATATTCTCTTTTGTGAAAATGACCCCACCAGGCTAATAGGGAGTTCTCTTCCTTTGTGAATGTTTTTGGTATATATGATTTTATAATTTGGTGGTAGGGGACTTGTTTCTAAAGTTCCCAGGTAGCAATGTCTTGCTACTATTTTCGTAGGCTCAGGTTGTTTGTCATATTAACAACATTAGTATGGATGATGCTGATACATTCTTCTTGATTCTGAATGTCCTCTGCTTTGAAGAACTGGCCTTTGAATAATTGAGCACTTCAGGGTCATACATTTTAGGTATGCAGTAGAGTAGAGAGAAGACCTTTCCCTTTTCTGTTCACTGGCCCGTGCAGGGAGAGGCATGTGTGCCCTTTGTGCCCGGCTTCTTCTTGAACCCCAGCATTGTTGCTGGGATCACTGACGTGCATTGCAAACTCATTCGATCATCTTTGCTTGTCCATTATCTAGGGATCATCGCAACAATCTGCAATTGACTCCCTGCTGTGAACTAGACCCTGGAAAATTTAGGAAACTGACTTTTGACACTTTTCTTTTTATTTCCTTAATTCCTTAATGTCTGCATCTGCTGTAATTACAACAAATTTCAATTATAATGGAGATCCAACTGTGGGGGTAAAATGGGATTATGATAATTGTTAGAATGGAAAGGCACAGAAATAGGTTTCAAAAGCTTTCAGAGAAGCTCTCTGACCAAAACAAGATCAATGCAGTTGGCTGCTAATTAAAGCAAACAAAGGAACTCAACCTAGCTGATTTTTAATGTATGAGCTTCATAACACAGCTTACATTAGTCAGCTTGCATTTTGAGAACTATTGAAATGTTTTGTTCTTTTGTCTCCAAGGAAAGCATATAGAAATTAAACTGACCTTCAGCTGTATAAAGAAGGAATGAGAATTCTTTAAAAGGGAGGTTACTCTGTGGAGCATAAATACATTCAGATTCATGTATAGAGAATCATTTATCTGAACATTTGGGAATTTCAAAGTCCTGTCATTTGGTGTCCTATTCATGTTAGTCTGTTATGGGAAATGGAGAAGAGGGAAATTTAATGGTGAGGAAAAATTATTTCCGTAAGTTTTTATTTAAGTACCCTGAGTATATTTTTTATGCTGTTATCTTTTAACCGATGATTTTCTCAAGATGTGTTCAGGTTGAAGATTTTTTTAGGGGGGTGGGCATGAGTCTAAAAAGTTAATATGTTTAAATAACTGCAATAAAAATGGCCACTTGGGCACACACAGTTAACCACTGTGCTTATTTTCTTAGACAAAGGACCATTTTCTTTTAATTTTTACAAGAGACTTAGAACGTACATGAATCAATGGGGGGCAATAATGAATGGTGATCATGAGAAGTGTGCTATCAGATGAGCTTTATCCAAAAGGGCAAAGGGGCCGGGCGCGGTGGCTCAAGCCTGTAATTCCAGCACTTTGGGAGGCCGAGATGGGCGGATCACGAGGTCAGGAGATCGAGAGACGATCCCGGCTAACACGGTGAAACCCCGTCTCTACTAAAAAATACAAAAAAATAGCCGGGCGAGGTGGCGGGCGCCTGTAGTCCCAGCTACTCGGGAGGCTGAGGCAGGAAGAATGGCGTAAACCCGGGAGGCGGAGCTTGCAGTGAGCTGAGATCCGGCCACTGCACTCCAGCCTGGGTGACAGAGCAAGACTCCGTCTCAAAAAAAAAAAAAAAAAAAAAAAAAAAAGGGCAAAGGCCGTCCCCATTTAATTTGATTTCTGGAGTTTGATGAGGGACGTAGAGGGCAGTCGGTTAGACCTGGGTTTAAATGTTCACTCTGCCGTCACTGGAAATCTGGAACTCGCTGAGTCTCAGGAGCTTCACATGAAAAGGTGACCCCAATATATACCTCTTGGGTACTATGACAGCTGCATCCAGGCAATGACACAAGGACAGGCCTGGCATCTCATGGGGCCATTGAACACATTGGCAGTGATAAATATCCAGTGCCCACCTTTCCAGGTAGATTGTCCATCCTCAGATATCTGAACATCTTCTTTATATCTGAACATCTTCTTTACATCTGAACATCTTCTTTTGTCCAGCTGGTCTCTTTCCTGGGCTTAGAATGTGCCTTAGGACAGCTTGACTCTCTCTTTTTACAGACCATTTCCTCCCTCAGCTGCATGAATGTCCCTTTACCATTGTCCGATAGCAAGCATATACACACATGCACTCACATGCACACATATGTCTATGTGTGAGTATATCTATATATTTGTGTATATATATGTGTGCGTGTTTATGTACGCACACATGCACATATACAAACTAAAATATCTCAACATTTCTTTCCAGACTCATTGTAAAAGCCATGAGCAGAAATATAAAAAAATGAGATGGTACTTATATTCCCGCAGTTAACCACTATTAACATATTTCCAATCCATTGAAGAATTTTCCAATCTCCTTACGTACAGACGTACTATTCGTTTTAATGTCTCATGGCATTCTACAGTACGGATGTACTATCATTTATTTAGCCATCCCCCAAATGGTAGATTATCCATTAATTATATTTTTAACTATTATCAATGACAATAATTTTACATTGTTTTTGTATGTGTAAAAATGTATTTCTGGGACATTATTGAAAGAAACAGAATTCTAGGTCAAAGCAGATATATGAATTAAGTTTTTAAAATGCCACTGTGTCCATGGCATTATGGCAATGTTCTTCATATGCTGCATGACCAGAAAGTAGTATAACACAAAACACTGGCAAAGGCTGTAAAGGGGCAATGTGTTCCAAGAAGAAATAGTTGGGCCTGGCGGGGTGGCTCACACCTGCAATCCTTGTACTTTGGGAGACCGAGGCAGGCAGATTACCTGAGGTCAGGAGTTCAAGACCAGCCTGGCCAACATGGCAAAACCCAGTCTCTACTAAAAATACAAGTATTAGCTGGGCACACTGGCGCTTGCCTGTAATCCCAGCTACTTGGGAGGCTGAGGCAGGAAAATCACTTGAACCTAAGAGGTGGAAGTTGTAGTGAGCCGAGATAGTGCCACTGCACTCTAACCTTGGTAACAGACCAAGACTCCGTCTCAAAAAAATATATAAAAATAAAAAGTTAGAATGAATAAGGGAAATAAAAGGATTGATTATGCAGTATCAAAAAAAAGAATGCAAATAAAATGATGCAAAATGTTTTTCTGTAAATATTTGCAAATTAAGAAAAATAAAATCCAGAGTTTTCCAATTTTGAATAAACAAATTTATCAAAATACTACTTAGGGAATTTGGGAAAACAAATTGGCAAATAGCTTAAATCTAAAACCTGTTATTTTCACCAAAAAGTAACCATTGTGGAGACAGACAGAGGAAGGGAAACTAGAGGCAGAATTCAGTGCTCCAAACTGAACAAATGGAAGTGGCTCCCAGGGTCAGCTCCTGGGCATTGTGCAGAGCCTGATGGAGAAGCTGAGCTTCTCCGCAGGGACATGAGGGCCAAAGGTGGAATGTAAGAACAGAATTGTGAACCAAGGCAGGTGCTGATGGGAGTGTTCTGGTGCCCGCAAAAGATTATTTTTTTGTATGCAGAACAGACTTTAGCAAGGTTTATTTTTGGTTTTAAAAAAGTGATGTTGAGTTTCTTAAAATTTTAAAATCCTTGTTAAGTTTTTTTTTCTTTTTTTAAAATTCAGCTTATAATGCCTTATTCTATTTATACATCTAGCAGGTGTTAGCTATCAGGTCTAAGGGACCTTTGGAAATGTTTAATCCTGGATTTAGTTATTTAAGTACCTTCAAATACTTTAAACTACGTATATGATATAGTTTATTAACTTTCCAAGTTCATTGATTTGTTAATTAACAAACAGAATGTGACGAACATTTGTCAATCTTAAACATTCAGAAAACAAACATTTAACTTAAATGAACTTCTGTCTTAGGTTTTTTACTAAGGAAGATTTCATTTAAGGATCTAAATCAGTTGTCTCATACATTTTGTAATTTTTTTTTTTTTTTTTTTTTTTGGAAACAGGGTCTTCTCACATTGTCCCCCAGGCTGGAGTGTAGTGGTGAGGTCATAACCCACTGTGGCCGTGAATTCCTGGGCTCGAGCAATCCTCCCACTTCAGCTTCTCAAGTAGCTAGGACTATAGGCATGCACCTCCATACCCAGCTATTATTTGAATTTTTTGTAGAGACAGGGTTTCCCTGTGTAGTCCAGGCTTGTCTTGAACACCTGACCTCAAGCAATCCTCCTGCCTCGACCTCCTAAAAGGCTGAGATGACAGGAGTGAACCACTGAGCTCGGCCTTACACATTTTAAATGGAAGTTTACAAGAATTATACTCAAATAGGCCAAGTTCTCTTACAAACTACAAACACTAAAGGACTATTAAAATATAGTCAAAGTTTTATTATAATCTTCGTACAAGAGACAAGAACTGGAGCCGGCCAATTCAAAAATTCTCTCTTGGCCGGGGACCTTTATGAGAGAAAAGATAAATGATATATTCCTTGTTAGACTTAATGTTTTTAGAAAAATTTAAAGATTAAAAACTCAGTTAATGATTATTAAACTTCATGACTTAATGTAAGACATGAAGATTCTAAGGGTAAGGTTCTTCCTAAGACTGATAGTCAACTGATACTGAGCCTTAACCCTGTTAAAATTGATCATAAATATGCTCAAGTATTTTTTTTTTAACTTGGGAATGCTGATTTTTTTCTGAGAAAAATGAAAATTACATCACATAGAAGTTTCTGTCCAGGACCAGTTTTGTGACCTTTTTTCTCTCTCAGTACCATACTTCTTTACCCAAAAACATTCATACCATGGTTCTGATTATTTTAAACTTTTGATGCTGAATTTGGAAACTTCTGGGCTTAAAGATTGCATGCCTGAGGAAGACACATAACGTGCTAAGTGATGAAGCTTTGAGACTGTCCATGTTGGTGACTGTGGTGGAGATCTTTGGCCCCTGTGTGTGGAAGCTCAGGCAAGGGCTCCGTAACATCCACAGCTGGCTGACCACGAAACCCATGTCACTGGATTCAAAGACCAAATATGGATCCTCAACGAATTTTCCATTTGCTTAATACACATGGATGAACTCTTACATTCTTCTGTACTTGTGGGATTATACAACTTAAGTTTAATTTAAATGGCATGCAATAAAAATGTGTGGTAGGTTAAATGACTTTATTTGGCTTGTAATGATAACTAATAAGGTCTTTCTACTGAAAGCAGGCAGAGTCTAAAATTTTCTGACATTAGTAGTAAGAACGAGAAAACAACCATGTTAACTCACATAGGCTCAGGGCACAGAAACACTCTCTGTCGTCTGCAAAAAAATGTAAACCACAAGAGCAGGGCAGGGGCAGAGGCTGTCTTCTGGGTTAATCTATTTTGAAGATGTCACAAACTAGTAGCGAAGAGGGATTGAAAACAGAATTGACATCTTCCTTTCCCATTGGAAATTTATAGAATAAATTCTGTATCATTGTTAAGTGTGCAAACGTACATGTTTTTTCTTTCGTGTAATTTTATTTCCAATTAATCCATTTGTCATATTAAGATCCCTTTTCCTACCAAAAAAATATCTTTTAAAAAAATCTAAAGTGACAACTCCACATTGCATAACAGTGTCTGGAATCAGTGGAGAAAATATGCAAAGCCCCCTAGCCCTCACTTTGGCAGAAGTGATGCCTAAGATGTATGCTTAGGTATCACTTTTAGGGAGATGATCTGGCATTTGTTTGAAGGAGGATGTGCAGTGCTCCAAAGTACAGACTTCAGTGACAGGTAGTACGCTTCACCTTCCTGACTCTGTCACTTTGTACTTGGGCAAGTTACTCACTCTCACCTAGTCTCACTTTTTAAATCTGTAAAACAGGGGAAATAATACTGTTAAAGCAACATCCCAGATGTGATTGCGAACACATGTCAAAGTGTTTTCAAACTTTTTGGCCAGGGAAAGGCCTTAAAGAAAGTCAAGATCAAAATTTCCTCTTGGTGGAGATATTTTGTAGGAAGGAAAAAAAAAGATGTTTGGTTAAAAATTACTTAAATAGTCATAAAGCTAGTTTAAGGTTATTGTATTTTTAAATATGATCTGCCTTAGGTTTTTGTGGGATCCCCTTGCTCTTGTGTTGGGAATTAACTGAAGGGGTCGAGAACGAAAGCCAGAAGACCAGTTAGCTGAAAAGTGTAGTTATTCTGCTGAGAGATGCTTGTGGCTCAGACTAGGGCAGCATCGGGGAGGGGTGATAAGTGGTGAGATTCAGGACAGTTTCTGAAGGCCCAGCCAGCAGGAATTGCTCACATCTTGGACATGGGCTATGGGAGAAGGAGAGCATCTTCAAGTTTGGGAACCTAGATACTGGTAAGAAGGGTATTGCCATCAACTGTGACAGTGAAAAACACAGGTGAAGTAGAGGGTGGGGGCAGGGTGAAGGAGGAGATCAGAAAGTCAGGTTTGGTTAAAGGTAACAAGGATCAAGGTGAGCAGGATGGGTAAATTGAATTTTTCAGCAGACTTTTTAATCTCATGAAAATCTATCAAAATTGTACACAGATTTTATCAGGAATGCTAGATATTCTACCGCCCCCCTCCTCAAAAAACAAAAAAAAAAAAAAAAAAAAAAAAAAAGCTCTAAGTTGCATCATGCATAAGGGTTCTGCTTCTGATCCAATTAAAGGACAATTATCTTTCTAAGTACTTAAGCCATAAAGTTGTTAGGGCCCAAAAATACAGCTCGATGGACATAAGTAATCAAAAGGAATTGCATTACTGACTCGCATCCCTAAGTGGCCACTAAAGAACATCCAATTCATGGTCTCTATCTTACTTCTCCACTCAGAGAAACCTGAGTTTCTCTTCCCTCTCTCAACTGCTCCTTGCCTGTGTCTGCACAGAAGAAGGCTCTTTTTCCTTGTGTTACTGTTGTCTCACCACACACACACACACACACACACACACACACACAAATGAGGCTCCTTTGCCTGCCCTCTTTCCTACTGAGTTCTTACTTAGCTGCTCAGTAGCATGCAGGTAATGGCAAATGAGTGAAGGTCAGCGAGGCTGTGATGAACTGAGGAGGCTTACCTAACAGAGACCTGCACCCCAGAAATGTCCGTCCCTTCATTCAATCAATCTACAACCATTTATAGAGTGCCTACCTTGCTTACTACTTTCAGTACGTCAGTGCACCAAACAGACAACAAACAGTGCTCTTCTGGAGCTAATGTTCATTTTCAGAGAGACAGACACTGAATCATAAACAGATGCATAAGCAGAATATCTAATGTGTTAGAAGGTAATACATGCTAAAGACAAATAAAATGGCAGGGAAAGAGATTCCAAGGAAAGAGGTTCCAGGGAAACAGTGAGGAAGGTTTGCAACATTAAATAACATGATGGTGGCAGGGCTCTTTGAGGTGACACTTGAGCAGGAACATGAGCTGAGACATGGGCCATGGGGATATCTGGGGAACAACACTCTGGGTAGAGGGAATTCCAGCACAAGAACCCTGACAAGGGAGCATTCCCGGTGTGCTTTAGGGACAACAAAGTCAACATGGTTGGAGCAGCTGTAGAAAAGGGAAAAGAGTAGGGGTGAGTTGAGAGTGTTAAGGGGAGCAGATCAATAAGAACTGGAAGATCATTTTAAGGATGTTGCTTTTGCCCTAGATAAAATAGGGAGCCAGAGGAGAGGTATTTAAAATGATCTACCTTAGGTTTTTATAGGGTCTCCCTTGCTCTTGTGTTGGAAATTAATTGAAGGGACCAAGGATGGAAGCTGGGAGACCAGTTAGGTGATAATTGCCGTTATTCTGGTGAGAGATGCTTGTGGCTCAGACCAGAGCAGCATCATGGGAGGGGTGATAAGTAGTGAGGTTCAAGACAGCTTCTGAAGGCCCAGCCAGCAGGAATTGCTCACATCTTGGATATAGGCTATGAGAGAAGGAGAGGATCTTCAAGTTTAAGAACCTGGATACTGGTAAGGAGGGTGTTGGCATCAACTGTGATAGTGAAGAACACAGGTGAAGCAGGTGGTGGGGGCAGGGTGAGGGAGGAGACTGGAAAGTTCGGTTTGGGTACACAAAGTTTGGAATACCTATTAGACGCTCACGTGGAGCTGTCCAGCAGACAGCTGCGTAGAGAAGTCTGGAGTTCACAAGCAAAGACCGAACTCAAATCTAAACGTTGAAGTCTCTCGTGTGTAGCCATGAGATTTGCTTTGACTTTGCTCAGTCATCTTATTTTTGCTTGAAAAGAAGCCAAAAATTCATATTTCTTCTGTGAAACTTTCCAAATTAAAAACAAACCGACAGACTGCATTTCCCTGAACTGTCTTGATTCCTCTTGCTTTCATCACACTTTGCCCAGGCCTCATCCACTCCAGCTGGAAACTTCAGCCAGGCCCCAGTTAAAGCTGAGTTACAGAGAAATAACCACTCTGATCTTCCTGAAGGAAAGCTGCGGGGGTCCTTTTGTTCTTCCTAACGCTCATGTAGAGAGAGCATGTTCAGCTGAAAGTATGCTTGCCAGGATGCTTGAAATTGGACTCCGGTTTAAATACTCAGAAATCTCTGTCTCTAGTCTACCTAGTGGTTCCATCTCCCAACATCCTACAAAATCTTCTCTCTGCTCTGAAGCCATTTCTTTGGCTGTCTCCATTGCTGTGCATTTGCCTTTAAAGAGAAATACTCTGTTTCTTCATATTTCCCATGAACAGCCAAACACAACACAAAACCACCACCTTGAGGCCCAAACCATGTACCTCTGTAGGATGGACTGTGACCTTAGGTACATGGACCACTCTAAATGAACCTTCTCACTTTACCTGTTACCCAGATTGTCAATAGCCCCACCTAGCAATGATCCTTCTCTTTTGGAAGAAATTTTTATTTGGATAAACATTATACAGACTTTTAACCCTCTGACTTTTTTTTTTCTCCTTTCTTTTCTATCTGTTCTCTTTCTTTCAACCCTTTCTCTCATTTCCCTTAAGACAATGCACATTTCTGCTTTTATACAGAAGCTAAGAGCTTCCAATGTGTCTGCCACACTATCTGAGTTTTTCCTGGGACACATCACCATGCTAGCTTGTCTGGGCTTTGGGGAGTAAGAGGAAAGTCATTGTGTCCATGCCGAAAGCTTTCTTTATTAAACATTGTGCACCAAAGGAAGTCACATCCATCCAGATGCAGTTACAGATGCAATATCGTTAGGATTTTAGAAGACAGACGTTCAATGTGTTTATCTCCTAGCAGTTTGGATTAAGAACCTAACACCTGAAAGAGTGAGTGCCCTCACACTTAACTGACTCTTTTCACTTCCCAGTTCTATGATGGGTCTTTTTCTGGGCTAATGTCTTCGCTGCTCCGTTTATGCCACATAGAGAAAGAAACAAAAGCCCAGTTAAAACGAACTGATAAAAGAACATGGAAACTATACTCGTAAAACTGCCCTTTTTAAACAAGAAAATTGGTGTTATGCATCTTTTATCTCAAGCGTCTATTTTACAGATGAGTTTTTCTAATCACAGTGTGCATGGAACCAAAATGAACCAAGCTTGAAGGCAACTCTCCTACTCATTTATTAGTATTATTTTTTTCTTTCTCATTCTGGGAAAACTAGATTTTTCCTTACTCAAGTACTCTTTTACCCTTCCAGGAATGCATCATTGGTTTTTCTGAGTGACCATAGACAAATAAGTTTCTAGTAAGTTAATAAAAATGTAGTTTCTACATTTTTATTGGTAAATTGAGTTTATCACTGCAAAATAAGGTCTGTGTGAAGCATATTAAAGATGTGTTCTAAGTGCCCAGATATTTCTTAGAGTTTTTGCCTAAACCCTTCTCCCTACATGCCAAAGTAGATTTTGTAATCTTTTGTTTTAAAAATATTTAAAGTGGAGCAGGTGCGGTGTGGCTCATGCCTGTAATCCCAGCACTTTGACAGGCCGAGGCGGGTGGATCACCTGAGGTCAGGAGTTCCAGACCAACCTGGCCAACCCATAGAAGAGATGGCTAAACCCCGTCTCTACTAAAAATACAAAAATTAGCCAGGTATGATGACAGGCGCCTGTAATCCCAGTTACTTGGGTGGCTGAGGCAGGAGAATCACTGGAACCCAGGAGGTGGAGTTTGCAGTAGGCTTAGATCTTGCCCACTGCACTCCAGCCTGGGTGATAGAGCAAGACTTCATTTCAAAAAAAAAAATTAAAGTGTGGAAAATGTTTCTTTTTCTTTTTGTAATTACAGGAATATTCTTTCTTACTCAAAGTTAAAATTCTAGTTGAAAGTAAGAGAATGCCAGCTTGAACTAGCCTAATTGCAAAGAGGACCCTTTTCCTGGAAAAGGGTTGGGCTATTTCACAGAATCCAACATAGATGAGAATAGCCAGCCCTCAGGAAGTTCATGGGTGCAATGAAGTCTCAAGAACAGCAGGGACCCACCACACAGTGTTGGCATGTCCCTTTTTTGCCGCATGCTGCATGTCAGCATATCTTTTTATTCTGTCTCTCTTTCACTGCAGACAAACTTTCTTATGTCTGAAAACATGACCACTGAGAATGTCTGGGTTTTTTATTTTATAGTTTCAGCCACCAAACAAAGGCAACCCTGAACTTTCTTGGGCCCCGAAACAAAAGAACTACAGAATAAGCACCTATTGAGTGTGCTTTGTTCCATTTTTCTTTCTTAAGGCAATTTCTTTTTTGTTGGGGGAGGGCAGCAATAATACTATCATTTGCTCATTATGGAGATCTCTGTGTGTGTTTACATGTGTGCTATGTGGACGGGGATGGGATGGGGCAAAAGGAGGTGTGGAAAGGTCATGGAAAAACTGGGCAGCTTCAGAAGAGGAAATTATGGCAAAAGGGAAACTGCAGGAGAAGCAGTATTTCAGAAGCAGGGAGATGCCGGGATGTGAAAGAAAACAGGGTGTGGGGACAGGGGGCATTCAAAACAGTGCTAGCCCCCCAGGATCTCCTCAGGACATGCCTGGAGAAAGAGATCCTTACTTGGATGAGAACATCAAGGCTCTAAGTTTTTGGAACTTCGCTCCGAGGACAGGCATAGAGCAGGAGAGGATCTCTGAGTTACCCAAGTGAGAAGAAGCCTGTGGCCTTTCCTGTCCATCAAGACCAGGAGAGTGGGTGGGAATAAAGAGGAGAGGTGGAATTTGAATAGAGAGAGGACCACTGTTTTGTTCGTTTGTTTGTTTGGCTGTTTTGTGTGAATACATTCTATAGCAAAACTATGGGCCCTTCATTTAAATCTTTCCCGTACTTTAGGCTATCCTTGAATACCATAAAATTATCAGCAAGCTTCTCCCAAACATAAGCCCCGTCAGCACAATTGTATGTTTGCTGTGCTGAGCAGAAAATTTCTAATAATATGTCTGAACATATGCAGGAATATTAGTTTCTGGGCTTTGAAACAATCATTGCTGGAGGCTTTCCTACCTATATAGGGCAGTCAGAGTAAATCATCTTACTTTTGCTTGCCTCAGATTCTTAGTGGCTTCACAATGAACCCATTTATTGTATTACATACCACTTCTGTAACTTCATTGTTTGCACCCTCTTTCTTTTTAAATTCACGGAATTTATTCTCCTATACTCTCTCAGGCCCTATAAAAATTGTTTTCAAAAATTATGGTACGTATCATTGTTTTTACTCTTAATTTTATTCACTACATTTACTGAGCACCAGCCAGGTTATCTCTTAATGGCAGCAGTATAAGAGGTGCAGAGAATAACCCAAAGGCATCATGTAGTAAATGGGATTTGAACTCAGATACATGTCTCCCTAAAGTCTGTGATTTCTATATGGAAGAAATAAACGTTACCTCCACTCCCATTAGCCCAACTAATTCTAAAAATTTTTCCTTTCCACTATTTTTGAAATTTATAAAGGCTGTGTTTTATTTGATTGTGTTCGTGCTTCGTATGTTAAACTTTTACTTAATCTAGTCCTGGTCTGTTATAATCACTTTTGTCCACATCATTTGTTGTAGTTTTATGATAGTCCATTAGTTTTTTGTTTTTTTTTAAATTTATTTATTATTATTGTACTTTAAGTTGTAGGGTACATGTGCATAACGTGCAGGTTTGTTACATATGTATACTTGTGCCATGTTGGTGTGCTGCACCCATCAACTCATCATTTACATCAGGTATAACTCCCAATGCAATCCCTCCCCCTCCCCCCTCCCCATGATAGGCCCCGGTGTGTGATGTTCCCCTTCCTGAGTATAGTCCATTAGTTTTATGTACTACAGATTTCCTAGGTAATTTTCTAATGTTGGACACTTATGTCGATTCACCATTATGAATGGCATCATTGTGAGTAACACTCATTAGCATATATATTTTTCATATTTTGAACAATAGCCTTAAGAAAGGGTCATCTCAGTGTGATTGCTGATTCAAATTATATAAATATTGTATAGAGTTTTTTATGTGTGTGGTAAAAATATTTTTCAGAATAGCCATATTATTTTGGCCTTAAGTAGTGAAGCCTTTGTTTTGAAGATAACGTTTATACTTTTACAAATGATAAAGTATCCTTGCATTTTAGATGCACAAGTATCATCTTTTCTAATTTCATGTTGTCTTTGTGCAGTTTAAAATAGATACCTGGTCATTCCCCAAAAAAAGAAGCATGAGGACATTGACCTCAATTATCTGCCTCTCCTTTAAAAATGCAAAACCATTAAAAAATGTAAAATGATGATCTTTATACATTTTATTTTTTGGTAAGTGAAAAACCTTACAAATTCTGGCCGCTTCAAATGAACTTTAAGTCAACATGAATTTGCCTCAATAATAACATTCTTAACTTAAATACCTACATCAGCTCTCAGACTTACATTGCCCAGTAATGCAAGGTGATTCTACCTTTTGTGGTAAAACTGTAATACTCATACTAGTTTGACGTCATTCAACCTGCCTTAGGTATGGGAGTATAGCAAATCAATATCTACTATTAATTGAGGCAGTTGGATATGAGGCATTTTTGCTTTCCCCTTTCTGTCAATTGATTTGGTTCTTTTCATTTATGTTTTCTTTCATTAGGTGTTTGCCAAACTACTGTGAACACGGAGGAAGCTGCTCCCAGTCCTGGACCACCTTCTATTGTAACTGCAGTGACACAAGTTACACTGGTGCCACCTGCCACAACTGTGAGTAAATTGAGTATTTGCCCCTGGTGGGATGGACAAAACTCCAGGAATACCATTGTTAACTTCAGGATCTATTTAGCATGGGGCAGGCATGTTTTATTGACTCATTCAACATGTGTGTTTTAAGAGGTTATTATATACCAAACACTATTGGGCACAGAGGATACATGGATAAAAGCCATATTCTTGTGGAGTTTATGGTCTACCAGCAAAACAGGCAGGAAATGAGATCATGACAACACAGTTGAATAAGTTTAAGGTGGAAGCAAGGGAAGGTGCTGCAGGCACACAAGAGGGAGCTATTAAGTCAATTGCATTGTCTTGATGAGTTGTTAGGCTGCTGTAATAAACAAACTAACATCTCTGTGGTGTAAGTAACAAGGTCCACGCCATGCCTGTGTCACAAGCCCATCAAGCATGACAGAGGCCCTTCTTCCACCTTGTCCTCATTCTTAGATGGTAACAAAGTTCTATTATCTGGAAGGTTGCTGTGGTAAGAGGAAACACAGGGAGGGAAGCACAGGGAAGCATGCAGTAGCTTTACAAAGCTTCTACTGGAAGTAGAAAACATTACTTCCACTCACATTCTATTGGCCAAATAAAGCCCTGTGGGCACACTCAACTTCAATAGGGGCTGAAGTGCAGTTTTTACCATGGAAGGGGAGAAAATGGAACCTGAATATTGGTGATAAGTGCTAATGACTGCCTGTCAAGCCCAGTGTTAGGGAGACTTCAAATAGAAGACCTGAGCTGATCTTGTTGTAGAAATATAGGAGAAAACAAAAAACAAAACAAAAAAAAAAAAAAAGAAAGAAAGAAAGAAAGAAAAAGGATACTCAGAAGCAAAGAAACAAATGGAGACATAAAGCACAGGGGTCCTCTGCTCTGTGGAAAATCAAAATTTTCCAATAGTTCCAGATGACTGGAGGGTGCTGAAAATGAGGAGGAGTGGTAAGAGGTGAGACAGAGGTAGGCTGGAGTATACACAGGATAAGGAGTGAGGGATAGAAAACAAGTAAAGAATATGAGCCTTCATTTTTTTAAATTAATTAATTTTTTTTTTTTTTTTGAGAGAGAGAGAGTTTTGCTCTTGTTGCCCAGGCTGGAGTGCGGTGGTACGATCTTCGCTCGCTGCAACCTCCGCCTCCTGGTTTCAAGTGATTCTCCTGCCTCAGCTTCCTGAATATCTGGGATTACAGGCACCTGCCACCACACCCGGCTAAATTTTGTATTTTGGGTAGAGACAGGGTTTCACCGTGTTGGCCAGGCTGGCCTCGAACTCCTGACCTCGTGATCCACCTGCCTCAGCCTCCCAAAGCACTGGGATTACAGGTGTGAGCCATTGGGCCCGGCCCAGCCCTGATTTTTATAATTGTATAGTCTTATTGAGACCATGGGTGGGGGAAAACACATGAAAAAGTATAGAAAGTTTGCCAGTCAGAGAAAGGTATGCCCAACTATGGACTGTAAGTGTGATTGAGAAAGATACTTCTGAAAGCGCTGTGTGGAACTGTAGAGCATTTCATGAAAAATTAGGAATTTGAAATTGGCTTAGAAGGTAGAAGGGTAAGATAAACATTTTCTAGACATAAGTAAGAGTAGAGCCAAGGCCTGGAGCTATTCTGAGGACTACAGTGGGAACTATCATTCTGGGACAGCTCCTGCCAGTTTTTCTTAAGTGCCTGCTGTTGCTGGGCTGGCACTTGGAGATTCAGAAAGAACATAGTAGATGTCAATAGGGCTGGAACCAGACCGAGCAAAGGTAAGTGACATTGATATTCTCATCCTTAAAGACCTCTCAGCCATTCCTTAGCCTCCTCCATTCCTTCAAAGCAAGATTCACTGATGATGTCCATAGGGAAGTCTGATCAAATTAGAGAAGAACTAGTCCTCTCGTCCACTGGTCATTGGGGAGTATGTAGTTATTGCTGTTAGTTGCCTACAGAAACAAAAAAAAAAATTGTTTGGCTTTATTAAAAAAAAATCTTATTAAAACTTTTCTACTGAAAAATTTAGAATTCAAAGTAACTAGAAGAGTACCATTGGATTGTTCATACCATAAAGGGGTGTGCTTGAGGGGATGAATAGCCAATTTTCTATGAAGTGATTATTATGCACTGTATGCCAGTACCAAAATATCTCGTGTACCCCATAAACATATACACCTACTCTGCACCCACAAAAATTAAAAATAAAAATAAAAATTAAATAAAAATTAAATTAAAAAGAAATTAAGAAAAAAGAACACTGGAATAACAGAGATTGAATTTAAATTTTACCTAGCTCTTTTTTTTTTTCTTTTCTTTCCTTTTTGATGTGGAGTCTCACTCTGTTGCTCAGGCTGGAGTGCAGTGGCCGGATCTCAGCTCACTGCAACCTCCGCCTCCTGGGTTCATGCCATTCTCCTTCCTCAGCCTCCCGAGTAGCTGGGACTACAGGCGCCCGCCACCATGCCTGGCTAATTTTTTATATTTTCAGTAGAGACAGGGTTTCACCATGCTAGCCACAATGGTCTCTATCTCCTGACCTCAGGATCCTCCTGCCTTGAACTCCCAAAGTGCTGGGATTACAGGCGTGAGCCATCATGCCTGGCCTTTACCTAGTTCTTATATGTGAATACGTATATGAATTTATCACTTTGGGGATCCTTTTATTTTTTTGCAGGTCCTAGGAAGAAAAACTAATGAATTCTTGTGGTTTCATCTAAGGCTAAAATTAGGTGTTTTTATCTAAGAGCCCCAGTGAACACCAATTTCTAAGTTTTAAGTCTGGTTCCAAAAATATTATCACCAAATAGCCAAGAACAATATATACCTATAGAGAAACATTGCAGGGCCCACATAAGGCTATCCAGATTGTAATGTCAGTGCTGCTATAAGAAGTTCAGAGACAACTTAAATGGCCATCAATTTAATAGCAAGACAAGGGAAACATGAAGATTGAAGTCATAGCAACCCTAATTTCAGCCAAATCACATTACAACATTCCTGTGACTGTTAAAGCTTATTCCGCTCACTTTCTCCAAAAGTAATTTAACAATTTTTTGAGGAGTTCATCTCTATGGATACTGTTCTCCTTTAATTTACTTCATCCATCAGGCTAAAAATAGAAGATGTCGAGCTTTAAAAAAAAAGTGTGAAGTTGAAAATCAATGGAGGTGAGGTGCTGGTTTTTAAAGGAACACTGTCAAGCCCGATGAGCAGGAGACTCAACACACAAAAACCTTAAAAATATCATTTTTTAAAACACCTTCCTATTTCCTTTTCTGTGAAATTGCTCAATGTCTACACTGTAGGCTGCGACTTTGTGAAACTCTATCTCGCTTCTGGGCACCCAGCCAGAACCAATCAAAATCCCTTGAATATTTGTGACATTTGGCAAGCACACCTTAGTACTCCGTGCAATTCAAATATTTGTCCTCCCTCTAACTAATTTCCCTCTCCCCCAGTTGGGTGAGGACCATTGTTTTTAGTCATTTTGCAAACCAAGTGATTTCATCAGCAAGCTTGTGTCTCCCTCTCAGCAAGCATGGGTCCCACTCACAGGCCAGGTGAGAGCTTCTGCAGTGCAGAAGATGGCACACAGGGCACTCTCCGGCAAAAACAAAAACAAACAGGCCTGAAATTCTGCACTTGTGGAAATGACAGATTCCTTGCTGCGTTGAGGAATGTTTTACTGAAGGAATTGGCCACAGTCGAAATAAGAAAAGAAAAACTCTTTGGATTAATAAATTATTTATAATAATGTCTTGAGTATTCTCTTAGTTTTGTCAAGCTCTTCAGAAATAGTCTTTCCCTCCTCATTGCTGGTGCTTTCTAGTAAATGTGAAGCAAGAGGACGGACTTAGGACAGATAGGATTAACTGCTTTTTGTCCAGCCTTTGTGGACAAGAGAGGGCCTGGGTGAGGTGGGCACAATGGACTCTCTAAGGAATAACAAAATGGAAATTCCCGAAGTGTGTAGACACAGCATGCTGTTGTCGAAAGCAGAGATACCTTCAGTCAGTCTTAATTTCTTTTTATCCTTACTTGATGATATATAAGGGACTTGGATATGCTAGTTTGGTCACTTTTCAAATGTACATCGTTCAAAACCACCTTTTTAAGAAAAAGGTGATGAATGTGTGGGCAATTTCTGTCCCATCTGTGGCAGCTTTCCCATATGAAGAGGAAATCTACCCCATAAAGTGCCATTGGAGACTATCATATGATGTTTGTAAGTTGTTATGGTTAGAAAATTTCTCTGAAAGTGGTATCCTATTCTCCAGAGGAGTAACTGAATAAAAACAGTGTTTGCAGTCCACCAGATCAATCCCTGGCAACCCAACCAAGTTCAATGCTTTCCAACTCCCAGAGATAGATACCACGGTTATTAGTTGAATACAACGTGCAAGTTCAGAAGGTTGTATAATCAAAGCCAAGCTTCTAAGTACTCAGGGTATATTTTGGTCATGGTATATCATATCTACTTTATTAAGAATCCAAATTAAGATAAAAAGGAGCAGAATTTTGATTGTGAGATATTAGGGCATAGATAGATAGATAGATAGATAGATAGATAGATAGATAGATATCAGTACAGCATAACAATAAAGGGATATGCATAGTGTTATTATCTCCATTTTACAGATGAGAACATTGAGGCCCAGAAAGCTTATATAAATTCCACAAGGTCTCATATCTAGTAAATGGTAGCGGTTGGGCTTTAAACCAAGGGAATTTGCCTGTTGATGCCAGATGCTAAATCCTGCATCTTATTTATACCTTCAAACAAGCAAGGCATTTGTAAACTTCCATATTACAAAGTTGGTGATGGGACATTCACAACCTCCTTTATATTGCTTAAGACACAGTAGAATAGTGTGAGATCATAATTGAAAATACAGTTCTAGAAGACTGAGAGATGAGAAAGTTTTTGTGTTCTAGAATAATCATGAAAGCATTATGGAAGGAAATAGAATGACTTGGAGGACTTCTAAAATTGAAATAGACAAAAGGAAAAGGGAGGTTTGTCGAAAACAGACTGTCAAGGGCTAAGACACGATAGTAGACATATATATGCTGTGTTCTGGGACACTGCAGAACTTGCCTGGCTCAAAAGAAAAAAAAAAAAAAACGTGATTTGCACTAGTCATTCATTCCTGAAGGCCACATAGGATTCCTAAAAGCACTTTCCCCAGAGAATACTGAAACACACTTACCATTACAACTAGAGCTTTTCACATGCTACTGCCATACCTATAAATATTATTTTAAGAACTCCAAAATAAATAGCCCAATACTTTTTTGTTTCTATATTCAACCATCTTAATATTTTTCTTTGTCTTTCCTATTTTGGTGGGAGAGGCAGAGGACCTGTGTTGTTTCCAAATGTTTATTATTGTAACCAGAACTATGTTGAGCATCTTTGTATTTAAATATTATCCAATACCACAAGTTCTATGGCTCACTTAAACAAACCTCAGAAACTGCTTTATTGAGTCAAGAGTTCTGAATAGTTTTAAGAATCTTGATCCATATTTCCAACTTGTTTTCCTAAACTCTTATTACAGTTTACACTCTGATCACTATTTTCTGAGATCTTGTTTTACCTTCTCTGCCATTATTGTTTACTACAGCTTCTAAAACTTTTTTTTTTTTTTTTTTTTTGAGACGGAGTCTCGCTCTGTCGCCCAGGCTGGAGTGCAGTGGCACAATCTCAGCTCACTGCAAGCTCCGCCTCCTGGGTTTATGCCATTCTCCTGCCTCAGCCTCCCGAGTAGCTGGGAATACAGGCGCCCACCACCTCGCCCGGCTAGTTTTTTGTATTTTTTAGTAGAGACGGGGTTTCACCGTGTTAGCCAGGATGGTCTCGATCTTCTGACCTCGTGATCCACCCGTCTTGGCCTCCCAAAGTGCTGGGATTACAGGCTTGAGCCACTGCGCCTGGCCTATAAAACTATTTTACATGTGTTTTTACTAACACAGTGGCATATTAAAATAGAGATTATTATTGACCCTGATTGTGAGTTTCAGATTAAAAAGAAATTTTTTTTCAGATGACTTGTATTGTAGGAATAAGATTGCTTCCACAGAATTTTCTTTTTTCATTCAACAAGTACTTTTTGAATGTACATTTGATTCATTAAACTATGAATTTAGTGATGACTGTCACGTTGAACAGACCCAGTAAGTGATACAAGCACTTTTCCTTCATCTTCTCAATATTTATCTCTGATGACAATCACATGTGCCCTGCTCAGGGTCTTTTCACCATGTTTCAGCCTTTGCCAATCCCTTTTCAATAGTGTAGCCTCTCTGACATCCTAACAATGCCCTTTAGCTCATGTTTCAGCTTTGCAGAAGGATGTCAGCTTTCTTCTTCTTCCAAGCCTGATGTAGTGCTTCTTCTGTGGGGAAGTCAATAGCCAAGTATTGATTCAAAGCATATCAAGTCATCTGGCTATCAGACGCTCTAGTAATCATTGCAGAGGTATAACACTAGCTTTAACAGTAGGTAAATGGTCCTTTGACTGCATGGCATTTGAGTGGTTGAAATGAAAAGTTGGATAGGGTAGGAAATTCTGGTAATAAGGGAACTCATTTAAGAGTATTGCTCATATCTCTAAGCTTAGGTCAGTGCTTATCCTAATAAATATTATTCCATTTCCCATAAAGATCTAAAAAATATTTATCTCCATCATTAACCTTAAATGCTATTAGCAATTGTTCTCAACTGCAACTAGAAAGGGGAAGTAGGAGAAAGAAGAAGAAGGAAGAGGAAGAGGAGGAAGAAAGAAGAAGAAGAAGAATTGAATTTACACCCTGCTTTGTCTTATGACATTAAGCAACGCTTTTATTATCATTAATGTTATTTATGTTAACGACCTACTGAGACTATAAACCTATTCAGGTGAGAAAACATGTCTGTCTTACACTTGTACCAGTCACATTCATGGCTTTGGTGGCATATAGGCTATTATGGAAATGGTGAGACAGAAGATTAAGCAGAAAAAGATAACTCAGTGTGCTCTTAGTGGGAATTCCATAAGAGCAGGATGATATCTGAATCTTCCCAGGGTCTCCAGCCTCTCCTCTAATCCCTGACACATAGTAGATATCCACTCTTTGATGTATACAAAAAAAAAAAATGAATTTATGAGGCATGTGCGCATAACAATGTCAAGTTACTGTAGCAAGAGCATTGTTACTTTCTTGAGAAAGTTCTCAAAATAATTGACCTTGGAGCAGAGATTTGAGGGATGAGAAAGAAGAAGAGCACAGACAATGGCCTTGCAGGAAGAGGGAGCTCCATGAACAAAGGCAAATGACATGAAGTGTCAAGCAACAAAGTGGGGGCTATGAGACACCTGGCATAGCTAGAATTGAAGATGAAATGGAGAGTGGGGGCGGGAAGGAGATGCAGGAAATGCAACAGGGTAGAAAAGGCAGGTGATGAATTGAGAAGGAACTTACTTCTCTGCTGGCCAACTAACAGCCAGCCACAGTTTGTTGGTTTCATTTTAGTGCTGAGGATCGGGTTGCTAATATTTGTTGTTTGCTTTGTTCATCAGTTTCTTTTTTTTAAATGTAATGGTGACAGTGCTTTGGAGCATATACTGAAGATGGAAGATGTGGGTGCTAGGGACAGATACTGGATGCAATTTGCAATTTTGTGGGCAGCAAATAATGAGAATCAGCACAAGCCAGAAAGCAGGAACCTGATATGCAAGGCATATCTAAAATTGGATCAAGTAGACTTAAAGAAAAATTGAACACAGTAGATAGAAGGATGACTTTCAGCTTTTTAACTTGGAAGACCTCATGGATGAAGAATGAAGTGACTAAGTCCTGAGGTCTGTCTCAGTGTGACAGCCTAGTGTGAAATACAGGCCCTACAATTTACAAGATATGTGACCTAGGCCAAGAAGCCATGTGAGCTCCATGTGCTTGAACTTCCTCCCCTGTCATATGGGGCTAATAAGAGCAATCATTTCAAAGAAGTGTTATGAGGATTGAGTAAAACAATCTTCTTAAAGTGTTTAGCATGGTGCCTGACAAATACAAATTTCCTGTTTCATGCTAGCTGCTGTTTAAATAGATAGAGGATGTGTAGAAAGAGGAGGAGATTTAGTAGTTGGACTTCAGTCTAGTTTGGGGCACGGTATTTGCCTGGAAAGTTTCCCACTGTGCAGAATTAGCTGGAAAACTCTGGAGTGAGGTCCAAGGGGAATATCAGAATCAGTGGGTGTATAGTTGCTGAAGCCTTTTGAGTAGATGAGTAGGCCAAGGGTAGGACCTTGAAAGTAAAATATTTTAAGAGAGTCAAGAAGAGATACAATCAAGAAGGAGTGATAACCAAAACAAAGAAAGCAAGTACTGGATGAGTGCGGTGGCTCACGCCTGTAATCCCAGCACTTTGGGAGGCCGAGGCAGGTGGATCACGAGGTCAGCAGATCGAGACCATCCTGGCTAACACGGTGAAACCCCGTCTCTACTAAAAATACAAAAAATTAGCCGGGCGTGGTGGCCCTTGTAGTCCCAGCAAGTCGGGAGGCTGAGGCGGGAGAGTGGCGTGAACCCGGGAGGCGGAGCTTGCAGTGAGCCCAGATCGTGCCGCTGCACTCCAGCCTGGGCAACAGAGCGAGACTCCATCTCCAAAAAAAAAGAAAAGAAAAGAAAGTACTAAGGAAAGTGTAAGTAACCTAGGAGTCAGAAGCGGGGTGTTTCAGAAATAGACTATTCACAGAGATGTCTAGATACATAATATACCGCCGAGCCGAATACTTTTTTTTTCTTTTTCTTTCTTTTTTTTTTTTTTTTTTTTTTGTGAGACAGAGTCTTGCTCTGTCACCCACAGGCTAGAGTGCAGTGGTGCAATCTTGGCTCACTGCAACCTCCGCCTCCCAGGTTCAAGTGGTTCTCCTACCTCAGCCTTGCGAGTAGCTAGGATTACAAGCACAGGCCACCACACCAGCTAATTTTTGTATTTTTAGTAGAGATGGGGTTTCACCATGGAGGCAAGGCTGGTCTCGAACTCCGGACCTCAGGTGATCCACTCACTTCGGCCTCCCAAAGTGCTGGGATTACAGGCCGAGTACTCTTTCATCATAGTGATTGGTAATTGTTACACAACTGGATAGATATTTAGGGAGAAGATGGAAAAAAAGCACAATAAGGGGGAAAAATGAAATAAGAAAACCAATAAAATTCAACCTGAGGAAGCTAATTCAAAAAGAAAGAAAGAAAGAAATCAGTAATTTTCGTCAGCAGCCTAAGACTGTGGCAGTATTGGAATGCAGTGGAATTTGCTGATCCAAGAGAATGTGTTCATTCATGACTATCCCAGGTTTTGTCAGGATCAGGTGATTCAAAAGCATTCGCTGCCGTTGAGAGCAGGAAAAAATCTCCAACCTCCTTGAATCTGTTAATGAACAAGGAATGCACTGTGCAATTGAGTGCACAAGACTGCCTCTAAGGGGGAATGCTACTTCTGGGAGGGAGAGATCTGAGCAGGCTGAACTGGATGTGAGAAAGTCTTCTTAAAAGGAAACAGCTGGGGTCTACTTGAGGGTGGCAGGGTGGATGGAGTGAGAGAAGCAGAAAAGATAACTATTGGTTACTGGGCATAATACCTGAGTGATGAAATAATCTATACAACAAATCCCCATGACACGTGTTCACCTATGGAACAAACCTGCATGTGTACCCCCAAACCGAAAATAAAATTTAAAAAGAAAGAAAGAAAGTCTTAAGAGATCGGACCTGTGCATAAAGGCTGGATTGGGGAGTCAGATAGGTGTCAGGAGGGTGCTTTTCAAGGGTGGGCATCAAAATAAGGACCAAAGATAAGGATGAGCACAGGGGATGTTTGGGGTTCACCCAGTGCTCTAGCCTAGGGGGAAAGGAATGAACATTTGTTGAGCCCTATGAAAGTGCCATATGCCGTTCTCAGTGCTGAACACATGTCATCTCACATTCTTAGCTCTAACCCTGTTAGACTCCGGCGGCTCTTCAAACAACTAGATTTTCAGATTTGCACATCTCTTGGCCACAAAGACTTCTTATCACTGTCTTTTCCTGAGGGACCTCTGTCAACTGATGCAAGAAATCTGAGCGAGTCTTTTGCAGCTATTGCTTCTTTTTGCTCCTTTATCAGCCTCTTACATAGCACTTCTTCCACCATATAAAAATTGTCTGCTTCTTGTTTTTCTTTGCAAACTGCCAGTGTTCTATGCATTTCTCCTTGCATATTTGGCACCTATTTACACATAGTAGAACATCACTGAACGTAAACATTCTTTTTTTTTTAATTTTTTAATTTTTATTTTTATACTTTAAGTTCTAGGGTACATGTGCATAATGTGCAGGTTTGTTACATATGTATACTTGTGCCATGTTGGTGTGCTGCACCCATCAACTCATCAGCACCCATCAACTCGTCATGTACATCATGTATAACTCCCAATGCAATCCCTCCCCTCTCCCCCCTCCCCATGATAGGCCTCCCAATTGATAGTGTGTGATGTTCCTTATGGCCAAAATGCTCACAGCCACAGAACCGGTGGAGTTTGAGCTTAGTTCTAGATGGCTTGAAAACACTTTCTCTTCACATTACATCTGAAGTACAAAGAAGAGCGCTCTTAAATATTTTATGGAACACACAGGTTTTAAAAGCAAAACTAATCCAAAGACTTCTTATCAGAGAAAGGAAGGAATGGAGGGTGTATATTCACCTTGGATTGATTTTCTTCCTTTTGAATACATTTCAGTGATTTGAGAGTTTCCCACAGTCATATCCTACATGTTAATTGGTTCGATTTGTTCTTTCCTTCCTCTTTCTCTATGTCTTTCTCTCCATTTTCCCCCACCCCCTTGTTAATTGAGGTTACAGTAAAGCCAACTTCAAATATTTACACTGGGTTAATAAAGAGCAAGAAATGTAATCACAAGTTTTAGCTTTGTTCCAAACCCCTACAAGCAACAAAAGATTCCAAAATATAAGAGAAGATAATTAACTGAATATAATTTAATTGCTGATGTTGCTTCCTTTGGAGAATCGTTGATATTTACTTTGAATACTGAGCAAGAAAAACGAGCACTTATTTCTAATGTATTTCAATCAACAGAAGATTAATTGCCAGAGAAATACAAAGCTCTAGTATGTCCCATGAGTAAGAAGTGATCTGGAATATACATACATAATAAACTCAATATATGAAGACACAGTTTTCATTTGTGCCTCCTCTTTGAATCCAGACAGATCGAGGTTATCAATAGTTCTCCAGTATCAGATAAGTTATTTAACTTCTTTCAGCCTTGGTTGTTTTTGGTCTCTAAAATAACAGTAACTCCTTTACACAATTGTTATGTGGATTAGAGGCAAGAAACAGACAACATCTCTAGCGCAATATTCGAAATTGGGCATTTCCAGGTTAAATGGTATCTATTACATGTTATAAAGTAATTTCGGTAAAAGTTTAGAAATACATTTTCATATAAGAGGCATCCTTTCTATGCTACTAGGTCATATGGCCATTTTCTACTATAGATTCCTACTATACACTTTTTCTACTATAGACTACCAAATAGGGGTTAGGTTTTGGCATAGGTGTTGCCATCAGTAGAAAAACCAAGAGGCAAACCATCACCAATGGAATCCCAGTGATGGGTTGTAGGAGGAAGTGGGGGACTCCTGCATGAGTCAGATCCTCTCTGCCACAAATGACCTTAGGCAAGTCACTTACTTTCTGTGATCCATGATTCCTCATGAATACCGTGTGGATTATACATGGTCACTAAGGAAAATTGTTTTGATTTGTTCTAGCAGCATGACTCAGAATGAGAATGTGCTATAATCTCACTCAATAGTTTCTATTTCTTTTCTTAACCATTTTATAATATTCTAGCCCAAAATAACAATTACATAAACCAGATAGTCCACATCTTGTCTATAGAAAACACTAAGTGTTCATTTACACGGTTACCTCAAATAGGTTTTAAAAATAAAACAGGTTAAAACGTGAGGAATGTTTTGCAAGCATCACAGCTCTTTCAGCTTCCCCTTGAAGCATTTGGTGTCGTTTAATTAGTTGGGTTTTCATTTGGAATGAGTCAACTCAAAGAGTAATGAAAGTAGTGAGCAATAATAAAATGAAGACATAATGTGATCGTTCAGTATAATTTATCAGTATTTTTTAAAACTATGACTGACTTGACTAAGTTGTCATGAAATGAAGGAATTTCCAGTGTGTTCATTCTGATTCTTGCAAATATATTTTGACTATGTAATTCAGAGACAAAATTCAGAATACATTTCTCCATTCTTTACAATTCTATAACACAGTAACACTGTGACCTATGTATAGCAGGTTATTTCAGCAGTGTGAGCCTTATTTCTGCCATATTCAAGGGAAAATAATAGAATCTGCCCCTTAGTGCTATTGGGATAAATTCATGAATCAATGGGCGTGAAATCTCTCTGACAAGTATGATCATAACCCTTTCTTATAGATTTCTTCTCATGTATTTACATCATTTTGTTCTCACTGCAACCTTGGTGAGGGATAAGGCAAGTACTCTTTAATGTACAGAGGAAAGTCATGAGACATACAGCAGTTTAATATGGAGAGCCCAAGGACAGTCAGGTACAAGAACCCAGCAGGACAAAAGCCTGAATATTGTGACTCTTTCCAAGATTTTTCAACTATATCATGCTCTAGACAAGGTGAGTTGTTAGGGAAATTCCAGGGTTCTTTTAAAATATAGTTTCTGTTGTTTCCTAAAAGTGACTTTGATTATATCATTGTCCAACTTCAAATTGTTTAGTGGCTCTCTATAATCTTATTGAAGAAAACCCTTTACTATTTGATCTCAGTAAGTGAGGCCCTTCATTATTTGGAACCCTCTTGGGTCACAAACCATTTTCAGCCATGGCCCCGCATATCTCCACTTTATAGCAGTTGTGATCCACTGTTCATTCCCTGAGCATGTTCAGTTTTTCTTATCTTTCCAGTATTTTGACCTCGAAGTTATTTCTCCTGGAATGTTCTTCGGGACTTGTCTATTCTCTATTCTACTCAATGCTCTGCTCTGGTATCACCTCCACATGTATAGGTGGTTGCTATAATTGACTTTTGATCTTTCTCTGGCATTAGGTTGATATCCTTGAGGCCATGCACTTTTGTTTCTTGGGGGTTTTTTTGTATGTGTTCCCAACTCCTATACCAGCTCTGGAATATTGCTCATGCAAAATAAGTATTGAGAGAATGGAGTTCTAATTTTCAAATGGTTGGCACTACCTTGAAATATACTAATATCCCTTCCTTCCTTATTGAGGGAAAGTGAAAGATAGCAAATCAGGTAACAGGCCACAACCTCTGGTAGACTTTCCCTTTAGCCATCATGTAGGAAAACTTCCCGTTTTTAATTTGATGGAAGAATTGAGCATCCTGCTTTTTATTTAAAGAGTATTTCTTGGCCGGGCGCGGTGGCTCACGCCTGTAATCCCAGCACTTTGGGAGGCCGAGGCGGGCGGATCACAAGGTCAGGAGATCGAGACCACGGTGAAACCCCGTCTCTACTAAAAATACAAAAAATGAGCAGGGCGCAGTGGCGGGCGCCTGTAGTCCCAGCTACTCGGGAGGCTGGGGCAGGAGAATGGCGTGAACCCAGGAGGCGGAGCTTGCAGTGAGCCAGGATCGCGCCACTGCACTCCAGCTTGGGCGACAGAGCAAGACTCCGTCTCAAAAAAAAAAAAAAAAAAGAGTATTTCTTAAAGAGCCTCACACTACGTCCCCATTTGCTCTCAAACTAGCTTGTAAATGATCCTTCAGTTGGCATAGCTGTAGTTCCAAATTTTAAGGTATTAGCATAAATAGGACTTTTGGATGGCTATATATATATTGCAGAAAATATAAAAAGGAATAAAATTGTCCATTGTCATAGCAGGACATGCAACTGAGTTTATTAGTCTGTTAACGGAGGAGTTGTCAAAGTCACTTCTCAGTGGCACAGATTTCCTGCTGGCAGCTAATGTGATGATGAAGACTCTGGCAATCATTCCTTTGTTCCTGTCTCCTTGATTTTGCTGTCATGATGGCTGGAAGAGGGAGCTAGTATTTCTGTCTGCTAACATTTTATTTCATGACTGCATGTTGACTAAATGGGCATTCAATGGAATAACTGTTACATAACATATGCAGACTAGGGATGCCTGTAGCTCACAGGCCATGAGAGGAGGAGCTGTGCTCTCTGGCTTCTACTTTAACAGTCTTCCATCTAATGATGTCACTGGGGGAATAGTCAAAACATACAGAAAATAAATCCGTTCTGTATTTGGTTTTGTGTTTAATGGCGATGCAGTATGAAAAAATGAATTGCTTTTGAAGATTAGGCTGCCTTGGGTTAAATTCCAGGCTGTAATAATTACTAATTGAGTGACCTGTGGGAAATTATTCACCTTCTGAGAAAGTTAGTTCTCTTATCTCTAAATATAGGGATAGTGATATCTGTGTCTTAGAACTTTTTGATAAATAAGAGATTACGCTTAGAGTGGTGGATGTAGTGCCTATATAGGAAGTGCCTGGTTAAGTTTGCTTATTTTACTTCATCAGTCCTCTACAATTCTACATTTGCTGGCCATCTGTGCATAGCTTTTGGACTAGTAACAAATTCCGATTTCTATGTTTGGAAGGGACTTTTGAGTACAAGTGTGTTTTCTTGCATACTTCAAATCGATGCTCTAGAAATGGACTGATAAATGCCTCCTGTTATCACTGTAGTTCTCCAGTAGCTATAAGATTTATTTCTTTTAGAAAGTAGAATGTACCTTCTAACTTTCCTTAGTTAGTTTTATTTTGGCTCTCAATGATCCTCCTATGGACTTGCCATGTTTTCCGCAATACCATCATCACATCTCAGTCGCTTGACGTGAAGTATAATGGTGGGCTCCATAGTTCCTGAAATCACTGGATTCAGAACACACTTAGGAATAATCAGAGTGAGAAATTGCCTTTACTTATTTTAATTAGCATGTAGTATACTTATCATTACGTTATAATACATCCCTAAACCAGTGAAAGTAGCTGATTCCAAAGTTTATTTTGGCTACTGTTATGACATAATTTCATTGAGATATTTATTTGTATTCAACACCAGTTCTTGTATGTCTCTCCTATTTTGGGGTCACCCATTCATGCAACACACATTTGTATCAGGCATGTATAAATATCTATTCAGGGTTCAACAGTCAATCAAATATAGCAGGTGACACTTTGGCAATTGAAGGTCTGATTCCTGTTCTCAAGGACTTTAAAATTAGCAGGAATGTGGGCAGCAGGTAGATGTGTTATACACTAAGAAAATAATGCAAGATTATATATGGTCGGAAGCTAAATTGAATATAGGAACTGCCCAAAACATAGACACCAAACAAGGAGAAGGAGATGAGCCATGAAGGGAAGGGATACTGGATAATGCTGGACTTGAGCCAAACCCTGTGGCATACATGGGATCTGCACAGACAAAGAATGTGATGGAGGGTCAAGAGTCAAGACTGATATTAACTTGGTTGGAGTTGGAGTCAGTGGGATATGGACTTGAATAGTTTGGGGGTTCTTATTAATGGAGAGAAATAATGATGATAGACAAAACTGGTATCAGAACCAGTGGGAAAATATATGACAACATTGGTCATACTGTTATCTTGAATTGACTAAGATGCTGAACATGGCCAGGCGTGGTGGCTCATGCCTGTAATCCCAGCACTTTGGGAGGCCGAGGCGGATGGATCACCTGAGGTCAGGAATTCGAGACCAGCCTGGCCAACATGGTGAAACCCTGTCCCTACTAAAAATACCAAAAAAAAATTAGCGGGACATGGTGGCAGGAGCCTGTAATCCCAGCTACTCGGGAGGCTGAAGCAGGAGAATCACTTGAACCTGGGAGGCAGAGGTTGCAGTGAGCTGAGATCGCACCACTGCACTCCAGCCTGGGGGCAAGAGTGAGATTTTATCTCAAAAAGAAAAAAAAAAAAAAAGATGCTGAACATGTGAAAAAAACTTCCCTTGCCTTCTACATCACAACAAAATTTGGGGGTTCATAATCTTACAACTCAAAAAGGGTTTTCCCACAGTCTTGGTACTGTACACCCATTAGAAACCATAGGGTAAAACTAACCAGGGAATTTTCTCCCCAGAAGGAGACAGCATTCCTACTTCAGAAGGCCAAGGTGGGTGGATCACTCGAGCTTGGGAGTTCAAGACCAGCTTAGGCAATAGGGCAAAACCTTATCTCTACCAAAAAATAAGAATAAAAAAAGTAACCAAGCACGGAGGTGCATGCCTGTAGTCCCAGCTACTTCTGGGGGTTGAGGTGGGAGGATCACTTGAACCCAGGATGTTGAGGCTGCAGTGAGCCGAGATCACACCACTGCACTCCAGCCTGTATAACAGAGTGAGACCCTGTCTCAAAAATAAATAAATAAATAAATAAATAAATAAATAAATAAGACAACAGCATCTTTGATGTGGACAACTTTTTCCCAGGATCACAGATCAAGACTTCTCTACTATCGTAACACGCTTACTTTTCAAATTTTTTTCTTTGCTCATGCCTCTATGAAAGATAGAAGTGGCAAGGGGTCTGTGGTGTGCACTCATGGGGTATATTTTATTTGTGAAGGGTTTTTCAGCTCGCTTTAGACATAGATAACCTTATACCTTGATAGATGGGAGATGAAGGGCCAGTGTAGGTGAAAAACATTAATGGCACATATGTTGCCTCAGAATCAGTCAGAAACAGACATTGTTTCCCACCTCTTAACATACATAATGGATTAAAAATAACACTGCCAGGAGGTCTTTTGTTAGGTCTTTTTTACCATGATTTGGAGTAAATGAGGCAATGATTAGAAATTCATCCTTCATGATAGGCTCTATAGCAGATTCTATTGTAGAGGATATGGTTACACAAAATATTTTATATTCTCCCATAAAAGTTATGCTAAATAATAGAATTGCTCTAGATTACTTACTTACTGGCTAAACAGAAAAGTATCTGTGCAGCTGCTGGATTCTTGTTGTCCATGAAGAAATATATCACATCGGGTATTATAGAGATTCAGTTGTAGGGGATTAACACAGAGACTGCTTATTTAAAATGAGTAGACTCTTAATCTAGCTCATTCTTTGATCTATTTTATTTTAGTTGGTTTGGTTTCTGGGGACTCTCCAAACTCATGGTATTATCCCCCTGATAGTCATAATAGTTGCCCCCTGGGGCACTGTATTTTTTCAAAAGTTTTAAATGTTCGCATGCAGCCTTCTCTAGAATGTGAAATGGTCTGTCTTCAACTGGGATGACAAGAGCTGAAAGAAATGAGTGATCACAAGGGTACCATAACCTGTGAACAACATGCTGAGACCAGAAACCCAAAATGATGATAACTGAGAGTGGTGCTAAGGCCCTAAGTTTTGGTCACACTCTCACCTAAGTGAGAAACTGACCAAAAGGAGGGAGTTTTTAAGCAAAATAATGGGAAGCAATTGTTTTGGGCTGAGTTCATGCACTAGGCCCCAACAGACCAGAGCAAACCAAAGTGTAGTCACTTGTGCTAAATGTGACATAATCAAACTAAGACTTTAAGGAAATTCATAGATCCTAGAACAGGCCAGGTTTGGTTCTTTGTTTGTTTGTTTGTTCCATCATAAGGAGGTACCCTCTACTCTAAGCTTTACAAAAAATAACCTGAAATCCTTGTTCCCACCTTACAAAACTCACTATTCTGCTATTTCCCAGTGATTTTCAAGACCAAATAAGTACGTTGACAATGGTGACAGTGATATCAATGACTAAAGTTCTGGTCAATCTCTCAAAATTGAGAGGATAACCAAAAGCAGGGAATTGTTAAATCACGTTTAGCCTAAAGCTGCCTCCTTACATATTTTAAGTTCAGCCTAAAGGCTTCTCTATACGTCATGAACTAAAACCTAAACAGAGTTGTGAATAGACTGTAGCCAATCACTGAGTTCTGGCCAAAGGTGGCCAACTGTTCAGACCATGTTCAAATAAGGCAGATGCCAAGCTGTAAGCAATTTGGTTGTTTCTGTACCTCACTTCCACTGTCTGTCCACATATCTTCTTCTACCACGTGGCTGTGCTGGTGTCTCTGAGACAACTCTGACTCAGGAGGCTGCATAATTCACGAATCGTTCTTTGCTTAATTAAACACTTAAAAATGTAATTCGGCTACAGTTTTTCTTTTAACAAGTGCTTGGCCCCCCTCCTCCTTACAGCCTCCACAATGCGTGACAGTTACGTTTGGTCATGATGCCCAGAAGGGTGCAGTCTCCATCTCTCTCTCTCAGCTATGCATTCCCATCTCTCAATATCTGTTTATATAGACCTATGCATGTGTGTATCTGTTAGCCTTAACAAGGTGAGAGGACGAAACCTATGCATATGGAGTGATTTGCATGACAGTACTTGATTCTTTGCTGAATGATAAAATAGATGTAAAGGAGGAGTTCAGAACAATATGGGATGTCCTAAGTTTGGGGAATCTTTATACAGGGAGTGAGGAGAAGCCAGGCCTTACAGGATGCAGGTATTTGCATAATGTGTGGAGCAGAGGGGGAACAGGAGTCGTTGGAAGCAGAGGAATGCCTGGCTCCTCAAAGGCTGTCACTGAAGGATTATGGAATGTGAGGGATATGATAGGGAGAAGCACAGATCGTGGGCTTAGGGCCAATGAGGAGACCAGGGGAATAGGTGGATCACAGTGAAGTATCTGCCGGGGAGGCGGTAGGCAACCAGGCTGGGAGTCACTAACCCTTTGGAGAGGCAATGTCCTGTTTTATGCTTTCAAATTCTTCAAAATTCTTCTCTGAACATGAGTCTTCTTATTTCTCTGTATTAGCAAAGATCATTTCAGGTTTCTTAATTTTAAATTAAAATCATGCCAAGGTGGCAATAAAAGTGAAACAGGGAAAAAAGTAAAAGTTGAAATAATGCCTTTGTAATAGTCTCTAGTCTCCTCATTTTTCCTTCTTTAAAACGTCCAATCCTCTAATTAGAAGATAAAGAATAAAAGTGAGTGCATAGATTCCCTTATGTGATTCTTCTACTAAGAAATCAAAGCTCTTTCATTTTCAATTTTCTAGCACGACAACATAAAACAATCTCATTAAGGACTTTGTCGAATATTGGTAAAGGTTAGACAGAGTTCAGGCGGCAGGGACTGAGAAAAAGCGTTTGAGAGTTTGAGCAAAAATTGGATAACTTTAGATTTAAGTTTTCAGGAAGCTGAAATGGAACATAAAGAGAAAGCACACGGGTAATGATCAGTCAAGGGACCCTCCCTTAAACCCAAAGACATGGCCAGCACAGAGATGAATCGATGTCCTGAAATGCAAACTTAATAGGAAGAAATGCGAGGTGAGCCCCACTGAGATCCCAGCCTGCTGAGGAAAGAAATCCTGTTGTACATGCTTGACGCATGCCCCGGAAGAGAAAGACTGCTCGCATTACACCACCCTCCAAAGGCGGCCGCCATATTGCAGTGTCGATGGTACCTCAGGGAACCTATTCTCAAGTCAAAGACCGAGGAACATGCTTAAGCTGGTCCTGTTTTGCAAACATGGAGGCAGGGGCTTAGAGTAGGAGTTTAAATTACTTATTAAAACAGATGGTGAAATGTCTCTCTACTTTAAATCTGCGTTAAAATGAATCTTGAAAGACTGAAATCCAAGTGATCTGGAAAGACTACAAATTGAAGTTACTGTGTAAATCTGGTGAACTTTTCAGTGTAAAGCGGTTACATGCCATTTAGCAGGAGCTTGATTTATTTGGATCAGAAGGCCTCGGTGGCTGTGTCTCATGTCTGTCATTTTGCAGGCATGTGGTTAGGAATCGGATGGCACAGGGAGGCAAAAAGCAGCCTCATCGGACGGTATTCAAGTGGCAGTGGTTGTTGCTCACCTGGCTTTACTCAGTCCAGAAACCAGCATTTGACTCAAAGAGGCAGCTGATTTCCCCTGTCAATTGTCTGTTTGTAATAGTTTCTGAAAGGAGATGGAACTCAAGATTTCTGATAAGGACAAAAAAAATAAAAAATAAAAAAGCAAACTCAGAGCCTGGAAGTCAAAAGGCAGGATACAGATCCCTGGACACTAAACAAACTCTAAATCAAGAGTCCAGGGCTCCTGCTTACCTGGGCTAGCACCTGGGACACATCCCTGCAAAAGGGGCTGCCAGCTGGTCTGGATGACCTTAGAAATGATCCAGTTCTGATGCCCTGCTCAGGCTCTCTGCACTGAGCTGGGACAGAACAAGTTTCAAAGGGCTGAAAATTTTTACAATTTGTGGAGTTTTTTTTTTTTTTTCCTAAATAATTTTTAGAACGAGAAAAGAAGTCACTACAAATTACTGACATTTTAGGAAAAAGACAAGTACCACAGACATTGGCAGATTTTAGAACAACATAATATTTTGATTAACTTCTTGACACAATTTTATAATACTTTTATTTCCTTCTAACTTTTGGCTAGTGTTTGATTGCTTCCTTATATGATGATTTTCTTTAAAACACTGCAGAAAATAAATAAGTAATTCAGTTTTTCCTCTTGTATGGTTGATAAAATCATATCTTAAAAAATGATGTTCATAGTTTCAAAAAGGCTTCTTTTTTTTTTTTTCCAGCTTCACACCTCATTATTGGTGATGCCACATAAACTTTTATGACTGTGATTAAAATTGGGGATATCCCTGTGAAGTTTCATAGATTAGATAGTAAGATTTATTAGAATTTCCGCAGACCAGCTTCTTTTTCTCTACATTTCACACCTTGCTTCCCTGCACGACCTGCACTCTTCCGTTGCTGGCGCTGCAGGAGACATCTCTATGGAGATACGACCTCTGGCCCTGAACCATTGTTCTCTGATGCTGGATGACTTTCCATAGAAAGGAGCAAGAATACTCAGGGGAGCAACTCCTCAAATGCAATGGCTAACGATCCACATACATAGCTGGGAACAACACGATTATATGCTACCGATCTAAACTAAATATGTATCCATGGCGTAATTTCCCCTCACTGGATCATAAAAATTTCTGTGGCCTCTCCAATGCCACCTCGCTTGAGAAGTGAAACACTGGGAAGGGCAGGGGAAAGAGACAGTAGTATTAACCAATTGCAGTTCAATATTTTGTTTTTACTGATTGCCATTAAAATAACTTTTGCGAAGTTTAATAGCTTTATAATGTGTCAACACAATTTGACTGGACTGTATTCCAAAGAATTTCCTTTCCTGTGTATTTCGAGTTAGGGGAAAACCACAGGAAAGATACTTTTGGGAGGTTTGGAAGGGGGAAGGAAGGCTGCAGTCTTTATGTGTCTCACATCCACTGTTGCTGGCTTTTTGACTCATCTCACTGGTGAGGCAGTGACTGGGCCTGGAACTGCTCCACCTTCCTCTGGATCCTGCTTCAGCATCACTAGCTCCTCGGTCAGGTGCATGTGTTTAGCTCTGTGACAAAGCGCCCCACCTTTTGCAGAGTACTCACATCACCAAAGTCAATGACAACAAGAAATTCCGTGGGTTGCAGTCTGTCTTCCTGGCTCCAGCATGTCCTCGGGGTTTTGAGTTTAACCTAGCTCCCGCACCTCACATCCACCTTCTCCTCTCCACTGTGGTCTTCAAGCTCCAGCATCTGAGGAGAGGACAACAGCTTTCCAGAGATCACTTCACCTGCTCCCACAATAGCATCAGCTCAAATCCGGTCAAATCCTTATAACAAATACAGATATATCTCCAAACAGCCTACTTCTCTGATAGCCTACACACACCCGCCCTTACTGACACACACAGTTTATAAAATGCATAATGTTGTGAACACATTGCTAGAGATTTGCTAGAAGATCTTGAAGCTGCAGCTTCTAGAGCTTTAAAATAAATTCATCTCTAGCCCAGAGCTTTCTGCCTCAGTGTTCTTGCTGGTGGTCATGCTGTTTCGTGACAATTAGTATTTTCTCATCGCGGTGATGATGAGAAGGAACTTAACTATAAGCATGATCTAGTAGGAAAAATGACAACGTGATTTGTATTTAATCTGGAAATGGGTATCACATATTGCATTAACATAAAATGTCCTGGGTAACAAAAGTAAATATCCTCTAAGTGTAGCTCATGTCATTTTTGTTCATCTTTTTCTCAAACCTCATGTGAACCGCACACACTAAAAGACACAGATTTTTCATCATAAAATATCCTTCTCACAGCTTAAAAAGTAGACATTCACCAATTCACACAGAAATGCCATTCTTTAATGGTATGCAAATGCAAAAATGTTTATTATATTACCAGCAGGGCCCCTGCACAACGAATTCTGGACTTGTTAAAATAATGACAGTGAAATATAGACAAATAAATACTGTGTAATTATTTCCAAGGATGCCTTCAAAGAACTTTCACCAGGATAGCCCTTATTACTCTGTCTAGTTGAAACCAGTTTTGAAAACTTATGACCACAATATAACTGTTTTATGAGTTTTTTGTTTTCGGCATTTAGAGGCGAGAGCATGGAGTGTAGAGTCAAGAACCAACATCAGATTTACAGATAGAGCCTTTACCAGTGGGGTGGTTTTGGGGAAAGCTCTCACATTGTATGAGCTCATTTGCATTATCCATAAATAGGAAAACTTGTTAGCAGGCTCTTTCCCCAGAAGGCTCCAGGAACTGTGCTAACGTTTAGGGAGCAAGCATGTAGGCTAAGGTGGTAAATAACCCTAACGTCTCAGTGGCTTAGCAAAGGAAACATTTGTTTTTCTCACTCACACTGCAGGATGGCTGGTACACGAAACTGTACAGGGGCTCAATCATCTTCTGTCTTATCACCCCATTTTCTTTCAGGTCTTTGGGAAGCTCTTTTCAAATGATAGAGAGAGAAGAAAATGAGAATCACGTGGGGAGTTCTAAGAGTTATGCCTGAAAGGGGGGCACATGACCCACCCAATTTTTACTTGAGCAACACTAAACTACCCTTAGTTCAGAAGCTTGCATACTACCCTGGCAAAACAGGGATGGGAGTGGAGAGAGGAATTCTGTTGAGGCGCATCAAGGTCTATCAGGGAGCATGGATGGGTCCAGGAACAGAGATCAACTTGTAAATAGTTCTCTTTGGAATTTGAATGAGCCTAGGAGACAGGATCTGTTCAAGCATGGTTACATTCTTGGTCTTACAGGCGGGGGAAGAAAAAACAATTGTTCTTTATTGTCGGTCCAGATATTAGGCAGATAAAAGAACTTCAGAGAACAACTTCATTCTGGCTTAGGGACAGTGGGTCAGATATATATATATATATACCCAAATATATATATATTTGGGTTCAGCGTGTGGGAGAGCAGTACTTGGGGTATTGGTTTCTGAGCCCCAACCCTACAAATCTTCTGAAGCAGATCTTTTAGCACCCTTTAAAGAAAACAGAACCTTGGAGCAGTAGTGAGGCCAGGTTTATAAAACTCATAAATAGCAAAGCCAGGATTTTAATTAAAACCTCCTTGGCTAAAAAACTTCTCTCTTTTTTACTGCACACCACAAACTCAGCTCTCAAGAGCAGTATCACTTGGTCGTGAGGTCAAGGCTTACACCTACGAAACAAGGTGTGAACCTCCACAAACGGGATATGAATCTGCTTCTGAAATATGGCCCTGACCAGGAGCTAGAAAGAAAGAGGACTGGAGAAAGTGGGTCTGGAAGAAGCCTCAGGCAACTTCCCATGGCAGGACTTCTCATACATACTATTTAATGCCTGGAGAAAAGAGGCGGGACTTCCTCTCTTAGACTCCCTGCTCACTAGATGGAGATTTCAACACCAAAGCCAAGGATCAATGAATGAGCTGTGCTATCTTATCTTTAGAGATTATTTTCTAGTTGTATGACTCAACCAGCAATTTGTATTGATGATTTCATCTGTTCAAGCCTCCGAGTCTTCTGAGTTATTGAGGTTTTGTTCCATGTACTATGACAACAATGGCATGCATCAGGGTCGCTGAGCAGCCCCTGTAAGCATGAAGACAGCTTAGCCACTACCCAGCTGAGCCAGCAGCAGGCACTGGCCTGCCTGCAGGACAAATGATTTTACCTCTCTGAGCTTCAGGTTGGGTTGGTTTTCTGTTTTTGTTTTTAGCTTTTTTTATGTATAAAATGAAGAATAAAATAATATCCTCATCTTCAAATCTTCTTGAAAGTCATTTCTTTTTTAAACGTTCACCTCTTTACCTTTTCAGCTTAGAGATAGGTTAGGTGATGTGATCAAGTCAGAGGCTTCAATGAAATACAAGAACAAATAATGTTATCTACGGGGAGGGTGTGTCGAGAGTTAAGTATCACAACAATCTAAAGGCTTTCTTTGCTATGCATCAAGCTAGAAAGTTGCAATTCGGTGGATAGATCCTTCCAGGGCAACCTCCAACTGTGTTTGGAAAGCTAACTATAGGGAACACTTGAAAGTTTGTAAAGGTTTCCTGGAGACTTTGATACTGAAATAAGTCTCTGAATATCGTATCTGATTTTTTATATTAAATATACCTGGGTAAGATGCATGAACTCCTACCTCTGTGACAGGGAAAATACGCAGAGTATAGCCAGGCCTAGATTTAGATACCAGTTTCCTGCTGAATAGTGAGTGGACTTGGACAAGTCAGGGTCCTGTTCTGAGCCTCCTTTTACTTCCCTGTAAAAATGAGGCTCAACACTGTTGTGTGAGATTCCTGACTTTGTATGTGAGTCAGGCACTATGGGATTAAATGGTAACCATTAACTCAAGTTGTAACTATAGTATCAAATGGTAACTATTGTATCAGATGGTAGCTACTATGATTTTGTCTTTAGTTCCATATGCTATAATTATCTGTTCCATGACCATCTCCCTGTGCTGTATACATTTCTCCCCCTCATATATATACTGTATTGTGTAGCATCCTCAATTTATTCTAAGTCTTTGGATAATTTGAAATGGATTACAATGACAAATGCATTTAAGACTGAAATCTTACCAAAGTATTGAATCAAACTGTAAACAATTTTTTGCCCCAGAAGAAATAAATATTTATGTGTTTCTTTGTTGTCTGATTGTTTTCATATGTTATACCTAGATATATGGAGTCTAAGATAAGGTATAGAGCAGTTGTCTTCAAATTCTAGTGTGCATAAATATGTTCCTGTGCCAAATTTAGGTCTCTTTTTTAAAAGATCTCTTATTGCCCCTCTCTGGCTCAGATCTTTATTCTTCCTCAGGGGGATTATTGCAATAGTCTCCTCGTCTTTTTGGGCCTCTGTATATAGCTAGTTCCACCCTGGCTTCCAGAAAGGTCTCTCAGAAGGCCGCGTCTTTATAAATTATCAGTGAATTCAGAGCTATCAGCCTCCAGAAATTATTTCTGGAAAGATCTCAGGTGGTAAGATGATAAAATCATTAGTTGGAGCAGAATTATTGAATAAGTGAGTTGGGAAACAATCTTAACTTACATAGTAACATGATTACTATTTCCCCTAAAAAAAAAAAAAGTAAGATTACTAGGAAAAACAAAAGAGAGAAATATATATATATATATATATATATATATATATAAACTTAGGGTTCTGGGAAAAGGTGAACTTATCATTTTGACTAGTGGTATGTTGAGACATATTGGAAACTTGAGTTTGAGTTTTCAGCAATGGGTTTAAAAGTGTAAAAATCTCAGGCCTGTCACCATTTAATAAGAGTTAATTTTCAAAAGTTTCCCTTCCCTCTCTTTCTCTCCCTTCCTTTCTCTCTCCCTTTCTTTCTCTTTTCTTTCTTTCTTTCTTTCTTTTCTTTCTTTCTTTCTTTCCTTTCTTTCTTCCTCTTTCTTTCTTTTCTTTCTTTCTCTTCTTTATTTATTTCCTCTTTCTTCTTCCTTTCTTTCTACAATGCTTTTGAAATTTTAACTTGTAAAAGAATTACCTGACAATATTATGAGACACGACTTCCAGATCCCTATCCCCAGAGATTCTGGTTTAATAGGTCAGGACGGGGCCCAAGAATTTGCATGCCTATCTTGAAAGCTCAGAGTATGCCAATTGTCATGGGTCTGAGGAACATACTCAGAGAACCAATACTTTGGAAGGTGTGTGTGCCCACTGAGGAGGTTCAAGCCTGCCCATGTCTTTAACATACCAACGACTTTACTTCCAGGCATCTGATAGGCTAGACTCAATTCAGCTTTGAATTACTGGGAAAGTTTATATTGAGCTTGCTTATGAATTTATACTTTAAATATAAACCTTATTATTTTGTAAATCTCATACACTAATGTATCAGATCATGGAGGGTCAGAAGGACATCAATGTAATAGGAATATTAGCCACAACAACATTCTCAACTTACTTTTAGCGACTGTTGCTACATTTTATCTTTAATAAAATGTGTGGTGGTTTTTAAGAAGAAAATGAAGTACAGATGTGGGCTTGGGTGGTGAAGATGGAGGCAGGCACAGTGCTTTCTTTGCCTCTCTCACAGAGCCAGAGGTCATCTGGCTGGTGTTGTTGCCCTAATCAGACACCACAGGCCAAATCAAGCAGACACCAGGCTCTGGTGCAGCATGTCCTTGGAGCCTGAAACATCTTTTGGGACCTGTCCTACAACATAACATCCCATTCTGTAACTTTTTTTCAGGTTGATTGAGACATATTTTATAGACCACACATTTCACCTATTTAAAGTGTACAGGCTAGTGGTTTTTAGCATATTCACATGGCTATGCAAGCCATCATCACTATCTTAATTGTAGAACATTTCGATGCGCCAAAAAGTAACCCCATCCACATAAGTCATTCCTCATCTCCCCTCCTCCACCTCCAGTCCCTGCAGTCACTGATGTACTTTCTCTCTCTATAGGCTTGCCTAATTTGGACATTTAACACAAACGGAATCATACAATATGTGCTCTCCTGTGACTGGCTTCTTTCATTTAGCATGTTTTCACGATCTATCTGTGTTGTAGCATGGCTCATTCCTTTTCACTGCCTAGTAATATTTCATGGTATGGAAATACCACATTTGTTTATCAGTTCATTGGTTGGTAGGTTTTTGGGTTGTTTGCACTTTTTGACTATTATGAATAATGGACATGTATATGTCAGCTTTTATTTGGGCACATGTTTTCATTTCTCTTAAATATATACCTGCAAGTGAGATTGCTGACTCATCCTCCTGCCTCCTTTTTCAACTTTGTACTTTGACATAATTTACAGTAAACCTTGAACCAAAAATAAAGCACTGTGAGGTTCTGTGTGCCCGAGTTTCCCCAGTGCTAATATCTGGCGTATCTATGGTACAATATTTAAAAGGAAATTGATGTTGGTATAATATATGGAACTTACTCAGATTGTACCATTTTTACGTGCACTCAGTTGTGTGTGTGTTTAGTTCCATGGAATTTTAACCACATGTAGACTTGCGCAATCACCGCCATAATCAAGATGCAGAATAGTTTCATCGTGAGGATTCCTCCTGCTATCCTTGCGGTGGTTTGAATGTGCTTTCCAAAGGTCACATGTTGAAAACTTAATGCTTAATGCAACAGTGTTGGGATGTGAGATCTTTAAGAGCATATTAGGTCATGAGTGCTCTGACTTCGTGAATGGGTTAATGTTGTTATTATGGGAGTGGGTTAGTTACTGCGTTTCTCATCAAAGGATGAGTTTTCCCCTTCCTCTCTCTCTCTCTCTCCCTCTCTCTCTCTCTCTCTCTCTTTCTCTCTGCCGTTCCACTTTCTACCATGGGATGATATAGGAAGAAGGTCCTCACTAGATGCAGTCCCCTGGACCTTGGACTTGCAAGCCTCTAGAACCACAAAAAATAAAACTTTGTTCTTTATAACTTACTAGGTCTCACATACCCTATTATAGTAGACAGCAAATTAAGACAATCATCTTATAGCCATACCTGCACTCTCTTATCTCCATTTCTAATCTGTAGCAACCACTAATCTGGTTCCATCTTTACTAACCTCCTTTTAGGTAATGAAAATGTTACAGAACCTATGTCTATTTTCAGCCTGTACCAGCTATGTGCACACTGGGACACCAAAAGATCTATTTTCTAATTTAATCCCCTGACACATTGTTTGAACTAATTTCAGCACTCCCATTAGTTTTAACATATTTATTTTTCTTTTCTTCACTGAAATAAGGCCAAGGCAAAGTCCCACAAACCTACTGCACAAGAGGTTTGATAAACTTAATTAAATAAATGGCTGCTAAATGCAAAATGCTTCACAAGCATTTACTTAATTACTAGAATTAATTTGATCCTATTGATGTCTGTAGGCTGTGCATGGAGATCTGTAACTAAAGATGCAATCATGTGGTAAATATTATATTGCTGGTGACATAGGAAGCAAAGGAAGAAACAGGACTGATACATTTTTAAGGCCTTAAAAATACATACTGAGCTTCTTGTCTATTTCTATAGTTTTACAATAGGAATATAAATGGCGGTGCAGAAACACTACAGCTCTGACCTTGGTACTTGAAAAGGTGAGGTCTAAATAAAACTATTTTGCTGTCTGAATACTATCATTATCTTTAATGAGAGTGGGCATCGCAAGGACATTTCAAATTGTACCTTAGGCAATAAATTAGCTGCCAGAACTATACTCAGACTATTTTCCTCAAAAATGAAAACACTGATCCATCTGCTCTGTCCAGCTATATTATACATCTGTTCTCATTAATATAAAAAGCAATTCTGAAGAGCCTTAATATGTCTATCATTGTCCTTTTCATTGAAGATCACCTATCTCTGTGTGTACCCCTAATATTAGACCTTCCAATGCAACAATAGGATTACTAGTTACTGTTTTTTCTAATGAAGACAAATCTTGTTACTCATAATGTTTGTTTTGCTTTTCCTTCACACTCTCATCTTCTTCCCAACAGAAAATGTAATGATTTCCCCAAAGATGACCTTCAGTGCTAATTTAGAACTTGTGTAAGAAGTATCAAGTCATTTCATATACAGTGGATGGTAATCTCTTTGTCTTGAGCTCTACGAGGCATTGCAGAGAACAAAGATATGCCATAGAATCTTTAAGTTTAGCTCAATGTAACTTTTACCAAAAGAGGGGACACTCAACTAATATTAATTAAACGTATATCATTTAAATTTAGAAAACATCTCTGTGCTCTAGAAATATATGGTCTAACAAGAGAGATCAAAATGCTGATCTAAGGATTTCCATACATAGAGTTGGGGAAAGAGAGAGGAGGGCTACCTAACTCAGACTGATGATATGGAAAGGCTTTCTGGGGTGAGGAAGCCTGGGACTTAGTCTTGACAAACATACATATTACACTGATATGTCACCATGTTGCACCATTGTTGCACTGTTGCTGTTCCGTGCTGAGAAGGAGCCATCCTGCACTCACATAGTGAACACCTACTCACATTTTAAAACCTACCTTAATGGAGGGAACATTTATGGTGTCTTCCCTACCTCTGCAGAAAAGATGATAACTTTACAATTACAAGCCATTCAAAAAATGCTTGTTTATGTTGGCTTTAATGTGAAACCAACAAAATACGACTTCTTCAAACAAGTCTTGCTTTTATTCTTATTCCTTCTTCCTCTTCCTTTCCATTCTCTATTCATAACCTTTATAAAAATGCTGTTTTTTTTAAATGAGCAAATACAAATAAGTTCATACCCCATTTATTAGAGAAACATTGGCATATTATACATACATTGTCTCTTGTTTTCTCTCCTAACCATATATTTGGAAGCTCAGCTTGCAGTATCACATGTGGGGATGCTTCTTTCCTGTTCAAAGCTGAACTATACTGTGTGAATGCAACATAGTTTATTCAGCTAGTCCTCAATTGATGAACACCGGGGATGATTTCTCTCTTTTTGCAAGCACAAATGGTGTTTTTTAAAAAATATGGAAACATCCTTTTCCCCCCATTTTTTACCAGAAGATCACTAGACATGGTGTTTCTGGGTCAAAGTTTAGATGTATCTGTAATTTTGCTAGATATTACTGAATTTCACGTTTAGGATTTGTATGATTTTTGTATTCCCTCTTAGTCATACATATATACATAAATAAAAGGGCAAATGGACAAAATATATATATATGTATATATGTAAAATTAGCAATGATCCAATAGATTATATATGCTCATGATATGAGTGAACACTCAATAGAAAAATAAATGCAAATAAATCTAAAACACATAAAAATTTGTCTGACCTTGCTTATAGGAAAAAAATAAATGCTAAAGAAAATGCCACTGAGCTCCAATTTTTCACATATCAAATTAGCAATGATCCAAAAGATTGACAATACTCTACTGCTAAGCCTGCTAGGGAAAAGGTCTTTCTCCTACAATATAAACTAATATTCTCATTTTCATTAGCACTTATTTTTCTATAAGTAACGACAGACATCTTTTATGTGTTTTAGATTTATTTGCATTTATTTTTCTGTGAGTGTCCACTCATATCATGAGCATATATTCCTATAGGTTGTTACCTATTTTGTCTTTGTTTTTAACTTGTAAAAATATATTAGAAATGTTAGTGCTTTGTGATGCAAATTATAATTTTTCCCAGTTTGTCCATTTGCCCTTTTTTTGTTTATTATATATTTTGCCATTCAAAGAGGTTGTTTATTTTTTTAAATTTATTTTGAATATTAGGAAATTCATCTATATTTTCTTTTATTGCTTCTGGATTTTAAATCATTGTTAGTAGTAGTTTTGCTGCTTCTAATTTATATAGAAATTCAGCCTTGTTTTCCTCTAGTACATGTATGTATTATATTTTCAAAATTTAAATCTCTGACTCAATTAAAATTTGATCCCGGTCTGTAGTATGAGGAGTGGATTTAATTTCATCTTTTTCCATATAGTTTCCTAATTATCTCAATACCACATGTAATTGTTTTTTGTTTTTCTACTGATTTGAGTTGCCTTTATCAACAACTATCTATAGTTGTGAATTATTTATTTAAATATTTAAAGAAATTTTTAAATATTTAATATCTCTTGATTTTTTGGATTAAACATTCCCTTGGTCATTATGCAATTTTAAAATATGTTATTTGGTTCTGTTTGCTGATCCTATACTTAAAATTTTGTGATCGATATTCATGAGTGATTCCATAATTTTTTCTTTCTTTATGATGTTTGTCAAGTTAAGGATCAGCTTTGCATTTACTTTACCTAACAAATGTGGAAGATGAGAAGATATCTTTCTTTTTCTGTTCTTTGGAGAAATAGAAGTACTAGTGAGATGGTTTGTTCTTTAAAAGGTTCATTTGAGAAACCATTTAATCTCACAATATTATCATCTTACTCTATTATCTGAGGGAGCTTCTTTTTTTTTTTTTTTTTTTTGGAGATGGAGTATTACTTACTCTGTGTACTCTGTGACCCAGGCTCCCAGACTGGAATGCAATGGCAAAAATGTGGTTAATTGCAGCCTCAAGCTCATGGGTTGGGGGAGCTCTTTAAATACTTTTTCTATTTTTTTCTTTTTTTTTTTTGAGACGGAGTCTTGCTCTGTAGCCCGGGCTGGAGGGCAGTGGCCGGATCTCAGCTCACTGCAAGCTCCGCCTCCCGGGTTTAGGCCATTCTCCTGCCTCAGCCTCCGGAGTAGCTGGGACTACAGGCGCCCGCCACCTCGCCGGGCTAGTTTTTTGTATTTTTAGTAGAGACGGGGTTTCACGGTGTTAGCCAGGATGGTCTCGATCTCCTGACCTCGTGATCCGCCCGTCTCGGCCTCCCAAAGTGCTGGGATTACAGGCTTGAGCCACCGCGCCCGGCCTATTTTTTTCTTTTATAGGAACAGGTCAATATACATTTTGTGCCTAGATTGAGATTAATTTTGGTAAGTTTAAGACCCTGAATTACTTGAGATTTAGAACCATGTCTTTTTTTTTGCATGCAATTTCCTCGGAGCTTACCTTAGAGTTAGTGAAAAACAAGTGCATTCTCAATAACTGTGTGTGGAGTATTTGTTCCATAATGTGTTAGGCAAGCAGGGTAGGCAGAATAATTTAATAAACAAACGTGTATGTTTGTACTTCCTGGAAGAGTTGGTGAATTGCACATGTGTGTTTAACTTTACTTCCTTACACTCCTCATGAAGAATAGTAAGTGTTTTGTTTGTTTGTTTGTTTGTTTTAAATGGTTCTGTAAGTCAGCAGCAAATCAGAGGAACTCTTTGCCTTTTACCATCTCCAAAACAGCAGCTTCAGTAATGGGGTTCTCATAGGAGACTGAGAATTCATCTGGCTAGAAATTAGGGAAACTGAAGGAGAAGGTAGCCCATCTGGAGTAGCAGCTGGTGTGGCTGCCACACACTAGTAACATGTATCAGAAGATGAGCAATGATGTGTGTGATCTACAGTAGCACCTCATGCCCTTCATTGACCTTACACGCATGGAATCAATGTCTGTGCTATGCTCTTGCACCTGCCACATCTCATGCAAAATGTCTATTGTGGGATATGCTGACCAGAAACTATGCAAGGAAAGGAATTCTAGTAAATGTAGTTCTAGTTTGGCTTAAATTGACACAACTCGAATCCAACACAATGGCATGACAAAAGAAGACAAATACAGGGCACACACACAACCCCCCCACCTCGCCGAAAAACAACACCACCACTCAGAGAGAGAGAGAGAGACGCAAAAAACACAGGAGAAAAGGCCAAGAAAATGCAGAAAGCAGAAAGTGAGTAGACGAATGGTAACAGGTAACAGATTAACATAATTAAAATGCTGAATCTTAATTTACATGTAGTGAAATCCAAGAAACAAACAAATCCACATTACAAAACCCCCCAAAGGCACAGAAATAGGAATCATCAGCCACCTTTGCAAACGAAGGTGAAGGTAAGATAAATACAGGAAGAGTAAATCCACATCTGTGTTAGAAGTAGCTAGATTATCAATCTTCTTTCCAGTGGTGGACACTTGGTGCTTGCTCCCTCACCACTGAGAGAGAAGACTGGAAGTTGTTCTTTGGAGAAAACAGAATTCCTAAAACTGGGAGAAAACTTGTATGGTTGAAGGAGGTTATACCATATGGAACTGGGGTACCGTATGAAAACATTTATATAAAGAGAATGCTAAGACCTGGCCTTCTTCTCTTCAGCTCCCAGATATTCAGCAGCCAAGCATACATCCTCTAAATCATAGACTCTAACAAGACCAAGAGAAAGACAAAAGACACTAACATGAGCATTTCTCACAAAATTCTTCAACCAGATAAGCCTACATTAAAGTCCTTGGAAGGCAAACCACAGGCATTCGTTTAGAAATACCAAGTAGTATTTCAGGGACCACTGTCAAATATGAGAGAACATCCCAGAAAGCAGTATCACATGAAATATAAGATGGAGACCAAAACAAAACACACAACAATTAAAGCAACTAACCAAACAAGCACAGCTTAAAGGGAACAGCCTATACAGAGCAAAGAAAGGATCAAAGGCACTATAATAGGATTAATATTCTCAGAGACATGAATGAAATTTTGCATCATTGAGTCAAGCATCACATGCTATTAGAAAAAATAATATTTAAAGGAAAAAAACCAACCTTCTAGAATTTTAAAATGCTACAACTGAAATAGCTTAAAACGGAAACAACCCAAATGTTCTTCAATGGATTAATTATTAAATTGTAGTATGTCCATATTATGGAATACTACTCAGCAGTGAAACTGGAATTGACAACTGAGACATCGCAAAGCTTGAATGGATTTCAAGGGAATTATGTTTCGTGAAAAAGGCCAGTTTTAAAAGGAATATCCAGCTTAAGGAGATGCTTTGGGGAGACAACTGTAACCAGATTGGTAGCTCAATATCCCATATTACAGCAAGTCAGAAGAATCCAGAAGATACTTAGATAAAATCAGCCGGGCGCGGTGGCTCACACCTGTAATCCTAGCACTTTGGGAGGCAGAGGTGGGCGGATCACGAGGTCAGGAGTTCGAGACCAGCCTAGCCAACATGGTGAAACCCCATCTCTGTGAAAAATACAAAAATTAGCCGGGCATAGTGGCGTGTGCCTGTAATCCCAACCACTCGGGAGGTTGAGGCAGGAGAATAGCTTGAACCAGTGAGTCGGAGGTTGTAGTGAGCTGCGATCATGCCACTGCACTCCAGTCTGGTGACAGAGCAAGACTCCGTCAAAAAAAAAAAAAAAAAAAAAAAAAGAAGAAGAAGAAAGATAATATCATGTAATTGTCCTACATGTATTCTTCACTCAGGCTCAACAGTTATCAATATTCTCCCATTTTTTTTCTACTATCCCATCCTCACTTGTTTGATGCAACAGTTTATTTATTTATGTATTTATTTATGTATTTATCTATTTATTTTTTCAACTGAGACAGGATCTTACTGTGTCACCCAGGCTGGAGTGAATGGCATAATCATAGCTCACTGCAGCCTCAAACTCTTGGGCTCAGGCTATTCTTCTGCTTCAGCTTTCCTGGGTAGCAGAGACTACAGGTACAAGCCACTGCACCCAGCTGATTTTAAATTTTTCGTAGAAACAGAAATCTAATTATGTTGCTCAGGCTGGTCTCGAGCTCTCAGGCTCAAGTGATTGTCCCACCTCAGCCTCCCAAAATGTTGGAATTACAGGTGTGAACCACTGTGCACAGCTGATGGAGCATCTTAAAAACAAATTGTGGACATATAATTTTACTACAACTACAGTATTTATAGTGAGTAACTCTAACACAGGACAACTCACCTTTTAAAACATAATCACACTGCCATTATTGTACCTATCAAAATTAGAAATATTTAATATAATCTGTTATAAAATCTGATCTATAATTGTTGTGGTTATCTTAAAACATCTCCCCTCCCTCCCTCCCTCCCTCCCTCCCTCCCTCCCTCCCTCCCTCCCTTCCTTCCTTCCTTCCTTACTTCCTTCCTTCCTTCCTTCCTTCCTTCCTTCCTTCCTTCCTTCCTTCCTTTCTCATCTTTAATGTGTTTGAATTAGGGTCTAAACAAGATCTAGGCATAGTGTTTGATGGGCTGATATATCTTTTGCATTTCAACTCCATTTTTGCCATTTTTGTTGAAGACACTAAGTCAAACATTCCTGTATTCTAGATTTAACTAATTGCCTTCTTAACAGTGTGGCTGGGCATGTTGGCGTCTTTCTGTAAATTGGTGTTTAGATCTTGGGGCTCGAATACATTTAGCTTCAATTTTTTTGGCAAGAATGTGTTTTAGATCGTGTTATGTCTTATTGTGCCACATTAGAGGCACTCTGATAATCACTTTTCATGACATTAAGATTGACCCATGAGTTCGGGTGTTTTAAATTGAATCCATAGACTAAAATATCCCATTAATATTCCACCTAATGGTTTAGCAGTCCTTGACAATCATTGTCTAATCCTTTACCTCACTGGGCATTACTAAAGGATGATTTTCAAATTCTAGTATTCTTTTGCAGATTCTGGTTTGGTTATTCTCTAAAGATTTTTTTAATGGACTGTTAAGTAGCATCCAAATACATTTATACAAGAAAGGCAGGATATGATCTCTATTCTTTCTAATATTCAGAACATGACTTCATTCTCTATTAAACTTCAAAGGGGACCAATGGACTTGAGTAGAGAGACAAGATAGATGCTAGGTAGGTAGATAGATAGATACATAAATACATACATACATGCATACATACATAAATTGATTGATAGAAACTAATAAATTGTATATATTTAACAATCAAAGTGGCTATTCTTTTTTATGCCCAAATTGTCCCATCAAATTGACTCCTGGACCATTTTGAGATAATTCCAGTCTTTAATAAAAGTCTTGTTTTTAGGCAAAACAAGACATTCCACTTTCATTCTGTACTTTTCATGGTCCAGAAATTGACTCAGTAAAATCTTTGTTCCTTTTATGTGAGAACTTTTATTTAGAGACAACTATCTGTGCATTAGGTTGCTTCTTGCACTTTCAGTGGTCTAAATGTGAAAATATATCATTTTTAAAAAGCATTAAATTATGAGTTTAAGCTCATTACCAACTCTAAGCTATATTGCAGAATTTTATTTAATGTTTGCATTTTATATTTTATCTTTTATGATAAATCATTTAGTTTCAGTTGATAATTATTAGCTTTTTCTTGCTATGTTTAATAGTTTCATAATATAATAGCAATATTGTTTAAAATGAGGTTATCAAATTTATTTTTATATTTTAAAATTTTTTGGTAGGATTCATCCTACTAGTCAAACTACCGTTTCAATATCAAATATGTTTAAATCTATACATTCCTAGTAATACTAAAAATATTTTCATTGGTTATTTCGGGGCACCCTAGGGAAACATTTCAGCATTTTGAAACTGATGAACTAAAGGGAAACCATCAACCATGTAACTCGCTTTTCCCAAATAATATTGTAGTTTAGGGAAATCAAATAATTGATGAAGGATGTTTCAGTTTAGTAAAGCATTCCCATTAATAAATCAGGAAGGGATGATAGCATTAGATTAACCACCTACCAGCTGGTTTGTCTTTGGGCAAAGTACTTATATTTTATGAACTCATTTACAGTGTCCATAAATGGCAATGCTGTTACCAGGCTTTGCCCTCAGAGATCTCCCAGTTACTGAGGCAGCATTTAAGGAACAAGTATATCAAGAACAGTAGGTTAACTAAGGTGGTAAATGACTCCAAGATCTCAACGACTTAGTGAAATAAACATTTATTTTATGTTCACATCCCCATGCAGTGTGACCTGTTCAGTGAAGTCAAACAATGATAAAATCCATGTCTACCCTGTTGCTCCATTTCATTTAGCTTCTTGGGATTTTTTCCTGAGAATTTTGGACGGCTCGAGTGATTTGCCTTGGGCAATGGGGCATCAGCAAACATCACGCAAGCAGAGGCCTGACAAGTACTTGGTTTCTTGCTGTTCTGGGAGATTGTACCATGTAAACTTCCCTGCTAGAGTGTGAGAGGTCACGTGGGCCGAAGCAAAGAACTACAGCTTACTACCACCCAGCCCAGCTGACCCAGCAGCTGGCTGCAGAGGCATGGACTGCCCAGCGAATCCCAGACTCAATGGCTGGCCTGCAGAATCATGGCTTAGTCATGATTTAAAGTCAAATTTGGAGTTTTACGTGTCTTTGTTTTTAGACAGCCAAAGAACTGATGCACTGAGAATACAGATGATGGAAGATGAGCGATATACTGGGAGTTGCTGAAGCTGGTTGTGATGCTAGCCAGGATCCTTTTATTACTCTCTGTGCTCTTCGTATTTGAAATTTTCTGTAAAAAGAAAGTGAAAAAGAAAATGTTAAATTTCAAGGTTGCTTTAATCCTGGTTAAATTCATTTGTTTTCATTTTCTTTTAGTGTTTAAGAACTGTTATTCTAGGCCGAAAGAAAGAAAGGAACGAAAGAAAAAAGTAATTGTTATTATATTTAACTTTTAAAAATTATTGAAAATAGTATTAAAAAAAGGAGAGGCAACAAGTCATGAAACAATACTACTACTATTAATATTATAGACTCATATTAATCAAGCACTTTCTATGTGCCATAGGTGGATTACGTCTTTGAATCCTTACTACAACAGTATGAGGGAGGCTCATTTTGAGTTACTGTAGTCTGATGAGACAATTTATGCTTTGAGAGTTGATTAGCTACCTATTGTAATGAAGGATTCTAAAACAACACCTGGAAACAACAGACGTTATCATCTCGGAGTGTCTCTGGGTCCGTAAGCAGCTTAGCTGGGTGGTTCTGGCTCGGTCTCTCATGCACCTGCAATAAAGATGTCCACAGGACTGCTTTCATTTTAAGGCTTGATGTGGGGATCTTACTTTGGTGCCCATTCGCAAGGCATACTGCTGAAACTTCCAGGCTCACTCCCTTGGACTTCTTGCAAGGGCTGCCTTGTTACATGGGAGTTGGCTTCTACCACAGTTAGTGATCTAGAAGCACCCAAGATGGAAGTCATTTTGTTTTACAACTTAATCTTGGAAATGATATCTACCACACTATCATATTCTATTTGTTAGAGCAAGTCAGTAAGTTCAGCCCACTTGGAGGGAGGACATGATTTTATCAGCAGAACATGAATCCCAGGAAGTATCTGTCCGTCACGGGAATCACCTTAGAGGTTGCCTAGCACAGGTGAAGTAGTTTGTCCACGCTTCCACAGGGAGTAAGGGGTAGCCCCGCGAGACAAAACCACCCATTCTGATTCCAGGGTTTACTCTGCAACTGCTCACATGCTGTGGGGTGGTGTTTACCTTTTGTGGGACAACAGCAACTCCTTCCACATAGCTGTCATCCTGGGAATGCAGGAGCGGTTGGGAGGTCAACACAGCCAAGAGCTGATTTTCACCTTTGTGACAAACACCCAAGGGTGTTATCAGGTTTAGGCAAACAAAAATAATCTGTACATTATGCTCACAATGTGGGGCACAGATTGTGGCACTCCCACATACCTCCTGCTGCGGAGAGTTTGCAGGAACGCAGGAGAGAATGCCATGAGAACAAGGATAACCTTGAGTTCACTCTCATTTATAAAAAGTCAAACCCTCTCAGACTTCATAACTTTCCTGGTAATAAATTATTTGAGGTACCCCTCGCATTTGATCATGACAAACTGCAGCTTCCTATTCCTGGGATGGGATATCAGTCTCCAGGGGCAGGAGCTGGCTCAGGAGAGGAGTTGGTACTATATCTTGAAAGCTGTTGGGAGCCACTAAGTGTTTAAAGCATCATAGGGTGACATGATTGGAGATGTACCTGCTGCTCTGAGCCACAGCATTCTGTCTGAAGCATCAGACACCATTCTGTATTCTCGTGTATGAGACAGCAGATGTCTCCTTTGTACCCCAAAAGATTTATTCATGTTAGCTTAATAAAATATGTTTCCCAAACCTGCAGATTGGTCAAAGCTCCCTATCTCAGGACACCTGAACCTGCCTCTATCTGAGCATGCAGACTTTTGTGGCTGCCCACCAAGCTGTAAGCTTTCTGGGGTAGAGATTGATTGCCTCCTCAATGGTTCCATCCTCTGGTGGCAACCGCATCTGTTGACACATACTAGGAACTCAGTAAATGATAGTTAAGTCAAAATAAACTGAATTTCATTGTGCACTTACTACATGTTATGTACTATACTGAGTACTAGGTACATAAAAATAAGACAGTCTCAGTCGGGTGCAGTGGCTCACACATGTAATCCCAGCACTTTGGGAGGCCGAGGTGGGTGGATCACGAGGTCAGGAGTTCGAGACCAGCCTGACCAATAAGAGGAAACACCGTCTCTACTAAAAATACAAAAATTAGCTGGGAATGGTGGCACGTGCCTGTAATCCCAGCTACTCAGGAGGCTGAGGCAGGAGAATCTCTTGAACCTGGGAGGCAGAGTTTGCAGTGAGCCAAGATCAAGCCACTGCTCTCCAGCCTGGGCAACAGAGCTGACTCGACCTCAAGAGAAAAAAAAAAAAAAAAAAGTCTGTCATTAGTGAAAAGCCATACTGTATGTAAGCAGTTATTTTTTTAATTCGTGAGTCAAACATTTGTTCAGGGCCTGCTGTGATTGCTGCACTCTGCTAGATGCTGGGGTACAACATCAAATGACATATGACCTCTACTCTTACAGGTTCTGTAACCCATTGAAACAGACACAATAGTATATGGATGATCCAAGCTCAGTATACAGTGGGAACAAGGAGGAAGGTCATAGAGATAAGCAAAGAGGAGGGCCATGTAAGAGGTGAGGGGCCACATTTTGAGAGGCATTACCTCTGCACTGATTTTAAAGGAGTGAATGAATTTAAATGAATGGAAAATAAGGCTGGGCCTGCTGGATCATGCCTATAATCCCAGCAGCTTGAGAGACTGAGGCAGGAGGATCACTTGAGGCCAGGAGTTCAAGACCAGCGTGGATAACAGAGTGAGACCCCGTCTCTACAAACATTTTTTAAAAAAACTAGCCAGGGTGGTGGCTCACACCTGTACTCCCAGCTACTCGGGAGACTGAGTTGGGATCATTTGAGCCTGGAAGTGTGAGGCTGCAATGTGTCATAAGCCATGATCGCACTACTGCAGTCTACAAAATAATAATAAAAGAGAGAGAGAGAGAGATGAATGGAAAATCTGAATGTGAAACATCAGTATCAAGACACTGGTACTGGTGTATTAAGGCTTGGGGAAAAAGTCAAGGATGTAGAAGGAAAATGAATACACATAGAGTAAATCTAAGGAGGAGTTACTGATTCCTGCAAAGGGATGTGCAGAGCCAAGCCAAATTTTCTCTCTACTGCCTTTGTCTTTCCAGCCATCTACGAGCAATCCTGTGAGGTGTACAGGCACCAGGGGAACACAGCTGGCTTCTTCTACATCGACTCGGATGGCAGCGGCCCACTGGGACCTCTCCAGGTGTACTGCAATATCACCGGTAAGGTTGCAGTAGCCCTCCTCACACTTAACCACTCCACTTCACGGTAGGAAGCAAAAAGAAATTCACTGGAGAGGGATACCTACGTGAATAAAACCTTGAAAGACCAACTGGTCTCCTTTGGGGAGGAAATGGTATTCTAGTGAGTAATGCAAATAGGCAGCTAGGTTAATTTTCATGAGACAGAAAAAATAAAACTTGTTAATGGTCTTGATAATGTTTCATTGAAGCAAGAATTCATTATCAGTGGTTTTCTTTAGGGCCTCCAAGGGCATTTTCTCTCTTGCAACTCAAAAACAGAAAGAAAAGGTAAACAAGCAAACAAACAAACAAAACTGCAAATCAATGGGAAGCCCTGACTCCGGAAGCCGGGAAGCTTGATTCCAGTCTGGCCCCAAGGAATGCATGACCCTTAGGTGAATACTACAGTCTCTCTGAGCTTTATCAGTGAAATGGGAATAATAGTGACTACCCCTAGAGCTGTGAGGATTAAATACAATCATGTGTTTTAGAGCAGTTAGCCAGACTGGTTGTTCTTAGATGTCTAACCGAAACAAAACAAAAAGGTGAGCTTTTTCACTTTTCTCTGGAAATCTCTTGACAGCTTACAACCTATTTCTTAAATGCGGAAGGACACGGTAAGAGGCAGTCATTACAGGGGCTTAGAAACGGCATTTGATCCTTAATTTACCATGAAATATACTTCCACAAAACCAAATCTTGAAGTAATCATTATTTAAAAATCCAGCTATGCAGCCAGGCGCGGTGGCTCACGCCTGTAACCCCAGCACTTTGGGAGGTCAAGGCGGGCAGATCACGAGGTCATGAGATCAAGACCATCCTGGCCAACGTGGTGAAACCCCGTCTCTACTAAAAATACAAAAAGTAGCTGAGTGCGGTGGCGTGTGACCGTAATCCCAGCTACTCCCGAGGCTGAGGCACGAGACTCACTTGAACCCGGGAGGCGGAGGTTGCCGGGAACCGAGATCGCGCCACTGCACTCCAGTCTGGCGACAGGGCGAGACTCCATCTCAAAAAAAAAAAAAAAAAAAAAAAAGAAAAGAAAAAAGAAAAAAAAGAAATCCAGCTGTGCAAGCACTCCTACCACTGTGAACATCATTAATTGTCACATACACATTTTTTGTTTGTTTGTTTGTTTCAAGCGCTGGTCTTCAGAGATGCCAGCTGCATCATGTAATGAAGCAGGAAGGTAGGGGACTCTTTAGGCTCATTGAGCCCTCAGGCCTCAGGATTTTCGGCAACAAAGCAACCGCATTTATGGAGTGCTTTCTGTAGGCAGACACTGTTTTGGATGCAGAGGGTATGAAAAGTAAGACACAGTGGCGATTGTTCATGAGGCAGTAAAGTCAGGAACGCTACCATGAGGTATCCCCAGCAGAAACGCAAGAAAACTATTGAAAGAAATGGTGAGGAAGGAAGCACAGTAATTTGCCCATCTGGATACAAAGTCACATGCTGTCTGCATAGAAAATGCTGGTGACCTGGAATTGGGTGCCACGTCCTTGCATTTCCGTAATACTTTATCTCTCCAAAATGGTTGTATGGTAGCTGCTCTTCAAAAGCCCTGTAACATAATTAGAAATTGTGTTCCTGTTGTCTTTTCATGGTCGTGGTAACCTATAGTGTTCAACAACCTGGTCAAAAACTAGGCTTCTCAGCGGATCTTGGTTATTTTTAAAATGTAATTAACATATGGACTCTTGCTAAAAAGGCAGATTTCCCAGCCCCAGAAATTCCAATTCAGTAAATGCACTTTTACTGAGTTTTTCAAGTGATTCTGATGCAAATTGTCCCTGGTCCACTTTTCCAAAAAACAGGGAAAGTAATTTGGCTGCAGAATAAGGCAAAAGAGATAAATGTCCACTGCTGAGTGGCCAGGTGTGACTTGTAATAATAGGAGTGGTATAATGGACAGCAATTACTGTGCTTCGACTCTCTCTGGGAATTGAGCTGGGAGTTTACAAATACCGTCTCTTTTCATCCTCACAACAAAAATCAGAGGCAGACATTTTTTATCTCCATCTAACATAGAAGGAAAGAGAATATGAGCATTTCATGACTGGCTCAAGGTAATAAATTCAGTGACTAACAGTCAAGACGTAGGAAGCAGGCAGAGCCTTCTGGTTCAGTCATAATCCATATCACCAAAATGTTAATTGGATATGTTGTATTACATATATTTTGTTTTTAAACAGTGTTGCTTTAGTTTTAGAAAATTTTGTAACAAAAGTAATCAAGGTTAATTGAAGAAATTTTGAGGGAAAAAAGGATGAAGGAAATATTAAAGCCAACTGTAATCCGCAATCCAGAGATTGCCATTGTTATTAAATTATTAGAATTTCTTCAAGACATTTTAAAATGAATGCTTGTGTGTTTTTGCTATGAACTTATATGTTACATATATACATACCAACACATAGAAATATACATATATATTTAAATTATAAATTTTAATTTTAATGTGTGATATAGATTTTCCCTATTAAAATATATTTTGAAATTAAGATAAATATAGCTTAGAAATGTTAAACTCTTCAAAATAATGCAAGGACAAGGACATAGAGAGCCTGATTGATACACAGGTTTCATTTACATGAGACTCTCTTCCTCACCATCCAACAGCCTTCTCTCAGGGTTTATGTTTGATCATTTGTCCAAGAATGACTAAAGGTGAATAGTGTACTTGTATTTAAAGATTACTGTTTTGCTGATGTGATCCTAAAGAAATCATAGCCTCTGAACTGTGTCCCGAGTTGATCAGCTTGGTGTGCATGGTGGGGTATTTCTTCTGAATATGTTTTTTTTGGGTTATATTCAGCTGCACGATGTACAAGTTTCTGTTTTTGTTTTCTAAAATACCTGCAAAAATAAAAGCAGACCAGGCATAGCGGTTCACACCTATAATCCCAACACTTGGGAGGCCAAGGCATTTGAGGTCAGGAGTTCGAGACCAGCCTGGCCAACATGGTGAAAACCTATCTCTACTAAAAATATATAATTAGCCAGGTATGGTGGTGCATGCGTATAGTCCTAGCTACTCGGAGGCTGAGGCAGGAGAATCACATGAACTTGGGAGGCAGAGATTGCAGTGAGCCGAGATCGTGCCACTGCACTCCAGCCTGGACGACAGAGTGAGACTCTGTCTCAAATAAATAAACAATAAACAAATAAAAATAAAATAAAAGCAAAGCTCTGTGTTGTCTGAACTACACAACTCTCATATTTAAATGGAAAACAATTTTCTGATACGTACATGTAATGATGCAAATATGCATCTTTCTATTTGAAAATTTTAAAAGTTGAATGTTGTTAAATGTGAGTGACTTATGACACTATAAAAAGTGTGACGCAGTAGTCCAGGGAAGAGAGTCAGGAAGAAGGGAGAGAAGAAACAGAAGGAAACTTGTGCTATCTTTAACACTGGGATCATCCTAGAATGGGAGTCCAGAGCACCAGAAGGCAGGAAAACCAAGCGCTCTTTCTGCACCTTGTGCCTGCCAGCTCTGTTAAGTGCCTGGGGCCCAGGCCCACATCTGTAAAATTAAGATCTGGGTCCTCTGGCTTCCAGTCTTTCCTCATTGAGAATTCTCTGAGCTATTCTTTGAGGTTCCAGAGAAGAGAGACTTTTCTTCTGAGAAGTCTACAGATATTTGCAAATGGATGTCATGGGACTGAAGATGGGCAGGTTTCCATTGTAGAAAACAATAGTACATTTGAGTCCCAGCTGTCTCTCTTACAGTGCACCCTGGGGAACGTGAGCTCCCCCTTCCTATAAGCATAGTAGTCCCTAACCTGTCCTGGGAGATGTAAGTCTGTGCATCTTACCTGCGCACAGGGCAGTCTTCAGGAGGGGAGTTCCCCAAATGCTCAACCAGCAACCACCCCATTTAATGTAAAGAGGCATAATCTCTGCGACGGGAAGTTAACTGAAGGGAGGTGATTAAGCTTATTGATAAAGTGCACTGAATCTGGACCTCCACACACTTTTGACAGGGTGCCATCCTTGGAACTGTGTTCTAAGTTGCTTCACCACAGGGCTATCAGATGGGAGATGGGGAGAGCACAATTTTTGGATGGAGAATTGAGTGAAGTGATGGATAAGGAAGTTAAAGAGTAAGTTTCCGCAGGAACACACACTTGTCAGACGCTTAACAGTTTTTTAAAGTGATTTACAATACAGTTCAGCCAACGTAATTTTACTCAATATAAATTTGGGCATTGTGGGTACTGTGAAAGTGCTGTAGTTTTAATAGTGTGTCTATATTCGTTTCCTAGGGCTCTGTAACAAACTACATAACACTGGTTTTATTTCACACCACTGCAATAAAAATGAGTGTCATAATAAAGCAAGTCACATGAATTTTCTAGTTTCCAAGGGTTACTGCAAAGGGGTCCTGATCCAGACCCCAAGAGAAAGTTCTTGGACTTCACTCAAGAAAGAATTTGGGGAGAGTCTATACAGTAAAGTTAAAGCAAGTTTATTAAGAGAGTAAAGGAATAAAGAATAGCTACTCCATAGGCAGAACAGCCCCAAAGGTTGCTGGTTGGCCATTTTTATGGTTATGTATTGATTATATGCTAAACAATTAATCATGAGTTTTCCAGGAAAGTGGTGGGCAATTCCCAGGACTGAGGGTTTCTCCCCTTTTTAGACCATGTATGGTAGCTTCCTGATGTTGCCATGATATTTGTAAACTGTCATGGCTGTTGGGGGAGTGTCCCTTAGCATGCTAAGGCATTATTATTAGTGTATAATGATCAGTGAGGATGGCCAGAGGTCAGTTTTGTTACCATCTTGGTTTTGGTGGTATTTGGCCGACTTCTTTACCGCATGCTGTTTTATCAGCAAGGTCTTTGTGACCAGAATCTTGTGCCAACCTCCTATCTCATCCTGTGACTAATTATGCCTTAACCTCCTGAGGATGCAGCCCAGATCTCAGCCTTATTTTACCCAGTCCCTGTTCAAGATGGAGTCACTCTGGTTTAAATATCTCTGACACAAGTTCATATAAAAGTTATGTTTACACTACATGGTAAACTATTAATTGTGCAATAACAGCATATCAAAAAAAAGTCTTTGTCTTAATTAAAAAAATACTTTACTGCTAAAAAATGCTAACAACCTTCTGAGCCTTCAGTAAGGCTTAAGAGACCCAATCATTTTTGCTGTTGGAGGAGAAAGATGTTAATGGCTCCTAACCAATCAGGATGGTCATTGCTGAAGGTTGGGGTGGCTGTGGCAATTTCTTAAAATAAGACTACAATAAAACATGTCACATAATTGACTATTTTTTGAAGGATTTCTCTGTAGTGTGTAATTTTGTTTGATAGCATTTTACCCACAGTATAACTTCTTTCAAAATTGAAGTCAATCATTCTAAATTCTGCCACTGCTTTAGCAACTAAGCTTGTGGAATATTCTAAATATTTTGTTGACATTTTAACAATGTTTATAGCCTCTTCACCAAGAGTAGAGTCCATCTCAAGAAGCCACTTTACTTGTTCATCCATAAGAAGCAAGTCTTCATCCGTTACAATTTTGTCATGAGAATACAGCAATTCAGTCATGTCTTCAGGTTCCACTTCTAATTCTAGTTCCCTTGCTATTTCCACCAAATCTGCAGTTACTTCCTCCACAGAAGTAATGAACTTCTCAAAATCATCCATGAGGACTAGAATCAACTTCTTCCAATCTCCTGTTTGATATTTTGGCCTCTCCCATAAATCATGAATGTTCTTAATGAGATCTAGAATGGCAAATGCTTTCCAGAAGGTCTTCAATTTACTTTGCCCAGACACTTCGAAGAAATTACTCTCTACGGCATTTGTAGACTTTTGAACTGTATTTCTTAAGACTAAAAACTCAAAATTCCTCCTTGATCCATGGGCTGCAGAGTCAATGTTGTGATAGCAGGCATGAAAACAACATTAACCTCGTTGTAGATCTCCGTCAGAGCTCTTGAGTGACCTGGTTCATTGTCCGTACGCAGTAATATTTTGAAAGAAATCTTTTTCTGTTGTTGTTTATGAACAGGAGGTCTCAATGGTGAGCTTAAAATATTCAGTAAACCATGCTGTCAACAAATGTGGTTCCATCCCAGCTTTATTATTCCATTTAGAGAGTACAGGCAGAGTTGATTTAGCATAATTCTTATAGACCCTAGGATTTTTAGAATGGCAAATGAGCGTTAGCACTTGCATCAAGAGATACAGCCTATCCTTGGAAGCTTTAAAGATAGGCATTGTCTTCTCTTCTCTTCTCTCCCTCTGAAAGTCTTAGATGGCACCTACTGCTTAGTGTAGCCACTTTCATCAATGATCTTTGTTATACCTTCTGGGTAACTTACTGCAGCTTCCACATCAGCACTTGCTGCTTTACCTGAAGCTTTTATGTTATGAAGATGGCTTCTTTAATTAAACCTCATGAACCAGCCTCTGCTAGCTTCAAACTTTTCTTCTACAGCTTCCTCACCTCTCTCAGCCTTCACAGAATTGAAGAGAGTTAGAGCCTTGCTCTGGGTTAGGCTTTGGTTTAAGGGAATGTTGTGCCTGACTTGATCTTCTATTCAGACAGCTAAAATTTTCTCCACATCACCAAGAAGGCTGTTTTGCTTTCTTATCATTCATGTGTTCACTGAAGTAGCATTTTTAATTTTCTTCAAGAACTTTTCCTTTGCATTCACAACTTGGTTAACTTGCACAAGAGGCCTAGCTTTTTGTCTGTCTATACTTTCAACATACCTTCCTCATTAAGCTTAATCATTTCTAGCTTTTGATTTAAAATGAGAGATGTGCCACTCTTCCTTTCACATGAATTCTTAGAGGTCGTCGTAGGGTTACTATTTGGCCTAATTTTAATATTGTTCCATCTCTGGGAATAGGGAAGCCTAAGGAGAAGGAAAGAGACAGAAATCATTGGCCAGTAGAGCAGTCAGAACACACAATATTGGTCAATTAAGTTCATTGCCTTATATGGGTGCAGTTCATGATGCCCCAAAACAATTACAATAGTAACATTAGTGACCCCTTATCACAGATCACCATAGCAGATGTAATAAGAATAAACAAGTTTGAGATATTGCAATGGTGGATTGGTGGTTCTTGCCTATGTGCAGGCTCTAGGTATAAAATAATGACAATAATGTAGTATAATAATGATAATAATAATAAACATAAGTTACCAAAATATAACAGAGAGACATGAAATGAGCACATGATATTGGAAAAACGGTACCGATAGACTTGCTCAACATAAGAGTTGCCACAAACCTTCATTTTTTTTTTTAATGAAATATCTGTGAAGCACAGTAAAGTGAAGTTCAATAAAACAAGGTATGCTTGAACCAGAGACTGGGTGACTTATAAAACAGAGGACTATCTTCTCATACTTGTAGAGCCCAGATCCAAAATCGAAGTACCTGCAGTGCCACACTTCCTGTTGAACATGCAGGGTGAATCTTTTCTTGCCACTTCCTAGCTTTTGAGGTTTGCTCAGTCCTTGGCACTCCTTCACTTGCAGCCTCAGCGCTGTAATCTCTGCCTTCTGGAGATTGCTACGCTGCCTTCATGTGATGTTGTCACGTGGCCTTCTCCTCCCATGTGCCTGTGTGTCCATTTATTTTCTTCTTACAAGGATACCCTTCATGCTGGATGACGCCCATCCTAATGGAGTATGACTTCATCTTAACTTGTTTACTTCTGTAAAGAATGTCTTTTCAGATAGGTTACATTCATAGGTACTGAGGGTTAGCACTTCAATATATCTTTCTGGTGACAAAATTCAACCCTTAATGGTATGATTTCAGTCTTCTTCACAGACTAATCAAGGAGATGACACAGCAGCAATTAAAGTATAAGGACAATGACAAGGTGTGTCTAGTGCTTGTGGGAGCTCACAGGAGGGACCCTAACCTAGCCTGGTGTGCAGTGTGAAGGCTACTGGGCAGCAGATAATGCCTCTGAAATCTAAATGGGAGTAGAAGCTGGTCAAGAGAAGAGCTGCAAGAAAGCATTTCCAGGAAGACAGAATGAAGAGCAGGAACAAAGGCCCAGCATCCCTAGAACCTGCATATTTGTGGAAGTCACCAACCCACTGAACTGACTCAATAGATTAGAACCCAGAAAATCTCATAAAGCTGTGGCTGAATAGAAGAGAAAGGATCAAATTGACTTGAGCAGCAGCAAGCAAAGGCCGTTGAAGCTCTGTAATCTGAACTAGAGTTTCCCAGCACAAACATCTGCTGTCTCAGATTTAACAGAACAGAAAAGGAGGAATGGCTTTATCATAGAGAGTTCTTGAGCATGTGAGACTATTTAGCTTGCCCTGAAAAAAAAGAAAAAAAAAGAGATGAGCAACAGTCTTAAGAGCTAGCAACAAGATGTCCCCTCACAGCATGCATGGACCTTAGCACTGACCCCCATATCTTGAGAGCAGTGGATCTCTCATATGGCTTGCTCAAATTAGGGACTATTCTTAAAGGTGTGAATATATAAAAGGAATTTATAGTGTAGGGACTGTAGCACAGGGATACTAACAGAGTGGGGAAAAAGGCACATGTTCAGAAGCTGTGCCTCTGGAGATCTGTGGCCTCCTGTGTGGGAAGCAGCCAGCTCAATCCAATGACCACTTTGACCTCAGTCTCTCGTTCCTCCTTCTGGGCTCCTTTCTATGCTCCCCACTGATGAAACCCAACTAGAATCGAGAATGCAGAAGTGCATACTGATAGAATGCTTTTAGTCAGCCTTCCTGTGCACAGAGAAGGCTGGAGATGTGCGGAAAGTGGAACTGGTGGGGCAAATGGAAGATATCCATATTGACCTGCTTAAAGGACTGGCCAAAAAGGTCTGGGGAAAGTGATTAAAATGCACAAGAATTAAGGATGGTGGTGAGGGCAGGGGCTGTCAGTGGAATTCAAAGACCATGCAAATGAATGAAGCGTAGACTTGTTAAATCAATTTCAGCCTGAACAAGAAAAGAACACTCTTTATGAGTATGAGTTAAATAGCACTAAAGTTAGAATGAATGTAAGAAACACGTACTGAATAAGAGATTTAGGAAACGACCTACCCCAAGATTTAATACAGGTACTCAGTTTATAAAGAACTTAGAAACAAGTAAACAAGTAAGAGAAACTGTGACATGCTAAAACGTATTATTTTGTCGAAAGGTAGTTCTCGGCTTCATACCTCCATCCGATGATAAAAACCTGGAATGGGTGCAGAGCATTTCAGCCAATGATGTAGGAGTTGGTGATCATCCTTCGCTGTACCAATCTAATTGGGTGGGTAGGGAGAGATGCATTTGAGACAACCAGCAGTCCACTAGGGACTAAGAATTTGGGTTTCTGGATGAAAATGCACATAAGGTGATCTTGCAGGATGGGTGAGATGTCATCAGGAAGCAAAGGAGTTCTTGGCACTGGGTCCCATATAAAAGAAAAGGTGAAAGAGCAGGTCACAGTAACTAACTGAAATCCACGAACACCTAAGTTGGCTGTATAGGAAGCTTGGGTTGATAAAACAGAAGAATTGGCTTCTAAGGTGGGACAATCTGCCCTTGGGGTGATGGTTAATTTTATGTATCAACTTGGCTGGAACATGGTACCTAATATGTGAACATACTATCCTATAAAAGAATGTTTCCTATAAAAGTGTTTTTGGATGAGACGAACATTTAAATCAGTGGACTTTAAGCAAAGCAGATTGCCCTCCATAATGGGGATGGACTTCATCCAATCAGTTGAAGGCCTTAAGAGAACAAACACTAACCTCTCCCAACTAAGGAGGAATTCTGAGAGCAGATGTCTCTGGTCTGGAACCACAGCTACTTCCTGGATCTCTTGTCTGCCAGCTTCTCCTGCAGATTTTGGGCATTCTAAGCCTTCATAATCCAATTTCTTGAAATCTATCTCCTTCTATCTTTTTCTCATTCACACACACACACACACACACACACACACATATATACATGTATATATACACATATATGTGTGTGTGTGTATATATGTGTGTGTGTGTATATATATAGCGTACACACACACACAGTTTAGTTTATTCAGGTAGTTCTGTTTCTGGACAACCTTGACTCATCCATTTGGGTGCCTCAGGATGGGTTTAATGCCCCTACTCTGTGCCCTGCTCATGACATTACTCACACTGCATTATAATGCAGTGTTTACCTACGTGTCCCCACAGGGCTGTGAGCTCCTTGTTGGAAAATAAGGAACAGGGTGTGATGAATCTTTGGATCTACTTTTATACACACTTGAATGAGTCTAGTGTAAACTGAACTCAGAAATCACTGCCAAATTGAAGACTAATTTCTACCTTTCCCCTTTTTGTCTTTTCTGTTCCCATAATTTATCTTTGACTCAAGCCCTGTTGCATTAAATCAATAACAGTTTGGGACTTTGGAAACAGCCTCAGTGTTTAATCTTGACTGAGTTTGAGTCATTCCTACTCTTTGCAATGCCTTCTATAAGTCCAAGAGTAGAGAGTGCCCATCTGTTCCTCACTGCCTTCATGACTGTTTGTTGCTGCCCAACCTCTCTCCAAGTTGCTGTTTTCTTCAAACATAGAAATGACTAATGGGTAGAAATATGATTTGGAGTCACACTGGGGTTTAAATTCTAGCACATTCTAGTGGAATGGCCTTGGATAAATCATCTAGTATTTCTAGATCTTGGTTTTTCTAGTTGCATAGCCTTGGATAAATCATCTAACATTTCTAGATCTTTGTTTTCTTATCGGTAATGTGGAGACAATAAAAAATTGGTGACGTGTAAGACTGTGAGAATTAGCATATACATATATATGCTGTACACACACACATAAATATGCAAAGTTTCTAGCCTCAAAAAGTAGATGGTCATTCAATATACTAATGTAATGTCGTGGTGTGATTATTAATTGTGTCTCTAACCACTCTTATAGTTGACATAGTATGAATAATATTATATAGTCATTCTAGCCATGAAAGATAGCTATCACCTTTGCCAGTGATAGAAATAGAATCTTTACTTGTGTAGGCACCATGAGATTTCAGAGGCTTTTGGAGCCTGGAGAGAGCATTTCTGCTGGGACTCTTTCAATATTGATAAAACCGAATTATAAGGGTGAGGCACTCTGACAAGATTTTCTTTGAAACTTGACATTAAACTGATTCTACCCAGTTTACATTGTGCCTTTTTTAATGTTAACAGGACACACTGTCAACATATTAAAAGATATTTTTAGCTGTATACTGTTTTTCCTTTGCACAGCATAATTGCATATTGATATGCAAAATTGTTTGTCTAGAATCACTAGCAAAAACACATTTATTTCTTATCTTGATGGATTCAATGCCAATTTCATGCATGTGGATCTGTAAGGCAATCATCAGGCATTACAAGGAATTTGCAAGGAACATTTAGTCAAATCTCTAAAGCGAAACTTATTTTCCTTTCTCAAACAGCTCATAATCCATTTGCAAACCAACTTACAAGTCTCCATATCTTGTCACTCTGGCTATTATGATGCTCTGTTTCTCACTCCTTTGGCAGCAGCCTCTGTTTTCATTAAAACTCATCAAAGCATGCATAATGGAGTAGGTAGAAAGCTGCAATTGAGGTCTCACCAATATTTCTGCACATAATTGTGCAGTGTGATTGCAGTAATAGATTATCATCCCAGGTATTGACATAAAGAAAGAAATGTATCCATGTGGTCTGGCCTAAATTGTTAGCCTTGCTTCCTGAAGTTAGAGCGATGTCAGTGAATTTACCTGTGGGCTGCACCCGGGTCTGTCAGTGTAGGGGAAATGAGAGTCATCCATGACATAAAATGGGACCACTAGTTATGAAACATTTATTTCTCCCCGGCCTTCTTGGGATGTTGTGGCAGTTGTATCATATAGCAAAGTAAGTAGAATTTAGTTGATTACATGATTTGTATCTGTGATACAATTTGGCACTGGTATCTCCTTGCAGATTCCTATTTGAAAACACTCTACTTTCTTTTATTCTTCAACTTTTATTTTAAGTTCAGTACTACATGTGCATGATGTGGAGGTTTTTTACATAGGTAAACGTGTGCCGTGATGGTTTGCTGCACAGATCACCCCATCACCTAGATATGAAGCCCAGCATCCATTAGCTATTCTTCCTGATGCTCTCCCTCCCCCAAACCCCCACCTTTAACAAGCTCTAGTGTGTGTTGTTCCCATTCCATGCGTCCATGTGTTCTCATCATTCAGTTCCCACTTATAACTGAGAACATGTTGTGTTTGGTTTTTCTGTTCCTATGTTAGTTTGCTAAGGATGATGGCTTCCACCTCCATCCATGGCCCTGCAAAGACATGATCTTATTTATTTTTACTGCTGCATAGTATTCCATGATGCATATGAAGTACATCTTCTTTATCCAGTCTATCATTGGTGGGCATTTTGGTTGATTCCATGTCTTTACTAATGTGAGTAGTGTGGCAATGAACATACACATGCATGTATTTTTATAAAAGGATGATTTATATTCCTTTGGGTATAAAACCAGTAATGAGATTGCTGGGTCAAATGGTATATCTGCATCTAGGTCTTTGGGGAATTTCCACACTGTATTCTACAATGGTCGAACTAATTTACACTCCCACCAACAGTGTAAAAGCATTCCTTTTTCTCCAAAATGTCATCAGCGTCTGTTGTTGTTAGTTTTTAATTGTAGCCATCCTGATTGGTGTGAGATGATATCTCATTGGAAAACACTCTACTTTCAACCCCCCCCTCCAACACACACACACACTCACACACACACGTGTCAACTTCCATTGCCCTACTTCAGGCTTATACAATAGCAAGCTGCATTCAAGTTCTGAAGTTTGCTTTTTTATCACAAGTTAGGTAACCCTCATTGCAAAAGTATTGTTACCACAAAGTTGTCATTTGATTACAGACTGTAAAATATTGTGCCGAATATCTACAGGGTACCAAGCTAGCACAACATGCATTACAGTGAAGTAGCTGGAATAATTTTTATTTTATAAGTGCATGAATGAGGCTAGTAAGTAGTAGAAACAGGATACCAATTATAGCTATCTAGAGATGAAACTTCTGTCCTGTATGCTGTGCTCTTTATCAAAGGATAGTAAGGCAAGGGAGGCAACACTTCCTCTATTACTTTGAATTAATATGCATTGGTTATCTGTTCTGGCCAGGCACTGACAAGCCACTGAGAATATAGAAATGATTAAGATATGGTCCTGCAAGTTCACAGTCCTTGTTGGAAAAAAAATGCCCAAGTCTTCAGCTTTCCCCATTGTGATTCATAATTCACACAACAGCTAGGCTGATCTTTAAAAAACACAGGGATGGCCATGTCTCCCCGTCCCTTCCACCTCTACCTGAATAAATTCCCATCTCCTACCCATGGCTTACAATGTTTGAAGGGCATGGTTGTGAATATTTATAAGTTTATATGCATCAATGAAAACTCTTAGAACAGTGCCCATAATCATTACACCTTCTAAATTACTATATTATTGTCTAATTACTTTGTGGGGGCATGAGTAAAACCCCCCATCTTTATACCTTAGTTTCTCTGTCTGTAAATGGAGGGTGATGATGATGACAGCTTTTTATGGTTGCCACGTAGTGAATTGAATGAGTTAACATGTAAACAATGTCAGAAAATGACAGTCACAGAGAAGGTGGGAAAGAAAGCCTAGATCCTTCTTCTTGTCTTCTTTTGTCTTTCCTTGGAAACACATCCACTGTCTTTAGGGACAGCAGGTTTAGTTCATCCTGGGGGAGGAGCTCACAAGCTGAGTCCCCTGGTGGCACAAGCATCATTTCCTGGTTGAGACTCACTCATGGGTGACATATGTGCTGTGGCTCATTGGTAGTTTGATCAGTTGGAATAATACTTGTATTGTTGCTTATATTTCAGAGGGATAATTTGCTTTCTGTAAATGAAGCTTTTCCAGAGGACTATTTTAGGCTGAAGAATAGCAATTTAACAGCTTGGAGGAGGGAACTTTTAGTTAAGTGTCTCTCTTTTCTCTCTAATGGGTTTATGATGTCAACCAAAGTGTGGTGACCACATAGGGCTTCCAGAAGGCTGGTCTCTTAGGCAAAGCTCTGGAGCTGTTCTGCGTGTGCTGAAGGGCTGAGCTTTAAAGTGGTCTCTTTGGACTAGTGGCAGAAGGCATAATCTCTTGCTAAATTGGGCCATTAAATAAAACTACTAAGTCATAAAGCTGTAGTATTACCCTGAAATTAAAGCATTGTCACCTTTGAATTGCCGAGAATTTTAACAGGCACTTAGAGAAATTCCTTTCACACACCCGTTTAGCACGGCCAGTTGACTCCGACCCACGTGGATGGGAGCAGGAGGCTCAGGTGATTGCACTGTGATTTTAATTCATTTACTTGATCATTCATTCATCCATCCCTTCCTTTACTAACTCATTTGCTGCTTTCTTGAATTCCTTTATTATCCTCTCATTTATGTATTCATTTGTTAATTCTCTCATTTATTTACCTCCTCATTTATTTTTTCAGGTATTTAATTACTTACACATTATTCATTAATTCAGTCACTCTGTCAATTATTCAGTTGATAATTCAGAAATTAAGTAATTCAAATAAACTTTTGAGTATTGACTGAACTTGACATCATGGTTACAAAATAAATAAATCTGCTCTTGTCCTCAAGGAACTCACAGTTCGGAGAAGAAGACGGACATTGTAAACAGATATTTTGCACAGTGTGGAAAATAGAATAGAAGCTGGTAGATGGTACAGAAATAGTACAAAGGAAACAGGGGTTGAAAGAAAGTATACAAGGAGGCTGGGGGGTGGTGGGCAGAGAAGATGCCCTTGAAGAGCTGCCCTCTGAGCCGCATTTTGTAGTAGAAGCTGCTAACATTTATCTAGCAGCTGCTGGTATTAGGCACCATGCTAGGTATTTTACATTCAAGATGTTATTTGATTTTCTTAGCAATCCATGTTACAGAGATAGGCACCATCTGGAGAGACTAAGCAACTAGCCCAAGGTCTCACAAGGAGCAAATGGTAAAGCCAGGAGTGGAAGCTATGGGTGAGGTCGTGAGGCTGGGTTATGAAGGCCAGGTGACACAGTCTCTGAAACAAAGAAAGCCTCCTGTGTCCAAACAGAATTCCCCTCTGGCCTGCATTGCCCTGTCTCTTGCTCACGGTCCCTTAACTCAATGCCATGGTGGAAAGCTCCTCCAGGAAGTAGCCCTCAAGGGCGACAGCTCCATTATACCCACTTTACCTCCCTGCCCGTCACTTTCTTCATCTGTAATGGGGGGAAATCATACCCACCTTTGCAGGTTTCTCCAAGTATCAGATGAAGATTATATAAAGCAGAGGTTCACAAAGCTTAGTTTTCTAAAGCATGAGCTGGGATGAATGTTTAAGATGCCATTTTCTAGGCCTATTCCCGGCAATATTTATTCAGTAGATACAGAACAGTGATCAGAAATAGCATGTTTAGCAAGCACCTAAGATACTGGACTTTGGGATATATCTATATAAGGTGATTAGCACAGTGCTCAGTGCTTAATAAGGCCCCATCATTACGTATCTCCCCACTTCTAAGGGGGCTCAGGCCAGGGCCTAGAATCGCTGCTCTTCTAAGCACTGAACACAAGGCTTATCCTGACTCTTCCAGATGAATCTTTCCATCTTTTACTGCAGGTAACTGGTGAGCCTCATTTTTGGCATCAGGGAATTGGGAAACAATCCAGTCAACAAAGATTTATTGATGCACTTCTTGGGTTCTGTAACCTGCTGGTCCACACCCAAAGGACCTCATACTGTAATAAGAAAATAAAGCCATCCAGCTCTTATAGCAGTTTTATCTAGGCCATTTTATTTAATTCATAAAACTATCCTGTAGCAACTTGACAATAATGGAATCTTGGTCAAGTTACTTCACTTTTATGAGACTCAATTTCCTCATCTGTATAATAGAAATAATCCTTTATTCTTACCTCAATGAGTTGTTGTACAAAATTAAGTAGAATTAAATAAGCAAATGTACCCAACAGACCCAGGACAATATCTGACATTCCCTAAGACCTCCTGAAATAAAAGGAATCACCGACCAGGGCCAACGTCATAGAATGATCTAGATGCTAAAGGAATTTAGAGACAGGAGTGGTCAAGGAAGCTTTATGGGAGACACTAGGCTTGGGTTTGACCTTGGAAGACAGGTATCCTGGAGTGTGTTAGTCCACGCTCACATTGCTATAAAAATTATACCTGGTGGAAAAGGGGCCAAGATGAAAGAAAAGAAACAGCTGTAGCCTGCAGCTCCCAGTGAGATGAATGCAGAAGGTGGGTGATTTCCGCATTTCCAACGGAGGTAACCCCTTCATCTAATTGGAACTGACTAGGCAGTGGAGTTGACCTACAGAGAGTGAGAAGAAGCAGAGCGGGTCATCATTTCACCCGGGAGCTGCACTGAGTGGGTGTACCTCCCTCCCCTAGCCAAGGGAAACGGTGAGGGACTGTGCTACCTGCCAGGGGTACTATGCTGTTCCCATGGATTTTTGCAATATGTGGATCAGGAGATTCCCTCGTGAGCCTACACCACCAGGGCTGTCAGTCTCAAGCACAAAACTAGGTGGCTGTTCAAGCAGGCACTGAGCTGGGATTACAGGCATGCACCACCATTCCTGACTAATTTTTTTTGATAGAGATGGGGTTTCACCATGTTGCTCAGGGTGGTCTCAAACTCCTGAGCTCGAGTGATTCATCCACCTGTGCTTCCCAAAGTGTTAGGGTTACAGGCATGAGCCACTGTACCTCACCTAATAAATTTCATATTTCCACCTGAAACCTCATCAGCCTGGACATTATTGCCCATATGACTCAGAATTTTGGTGAAAACAATTTAACAAGTCTCTAGGAAGTTCCAAACTTTCCCTCACCTTCCTGTTTTCTGAGCCATTCAAACTGTTCCAATATCTGCTGATTACCCAATTCCAAAGTTGATTCCACATTTCCAGGCATCCTTAGAGCAATTCCCCATTGCCGGTACCAATTTTCTACAGTAGTCCATTCTTGCATTGCTGTACAGAAATACTTGAGACTGGGAAATTTATCAAGAAAAGAGGTTTAATTACCTAACAGTTCCACACGCTGTAGAGGAAGCATGATGGCTCTGGGGAGGCCTCAGGAAACTTTCAATCGTAACGGAAAATGTAGGAAAAGCAGACATGACTTACACAGCGGGAGCAGGAGAAACAGAGGTTGTAGGGAGAGGCTACACACTTTTAAACAACCAGATCCCATGAGAACTCTATGATGAGAACAGTATTAGGGAGGACAGTGCTAAACCATTAGAAACTTCCCCCATGTTCCAGTCACCTCCCACCAGGATTCATCTCTAACATTGGGGATGACAATTGAACATGAGATTTGGGTAGGAACACAGATCAAACCATATCATGGGGCTAGGCAAAGAAGGGAAACTGGAGGAAAGACAAGCCTTGTTGAGCTCAGCAGGATCATGAATGTGGAGATGCAATGAGAAGGTCCCCCAGGTCCTCCTGGCTTCCCTGGGTGTTCTGATGGCCTGATATTGTTTGGCTGAATGAATACTTTTTCTGTTTGGAAGTGGAAAATAACAAATGGGTGTTAAAGGTGTCTCCCAGAAAGCCTGCTTGCTCTTGTTCACTTTTGTTCTGAGCCCCAGCTTCCAAGGAGAGATGATGAATCAAAGTAAGTCTAGACATTCCAAAGAATAAAAGGGCCAAGATTGATTGACAGTCTGTAGTCCTTGTTCTGGGAAGTAGGCAGACCAAGCGCCCCTTGCTTGAGAGCCTTTTCCTACTATTCTTTCCGAGCAGGCTCATGTCACAGGAGCACCAATCAGCCTGCATTTTCAGTGTGCGTGTGTTTGAGTTCTCATATTCATGTCTATGTGTAAAGAGAAGCAAGTAGGAGACATTGACTGTTTGCTGTCCATAGGGACAATTTCTACATGGGGTTTCCAGTGCTAACTGTGAGTATTCTAACTTTTATGCCATATAGGAAGTTTTGCTTTCCCTCTTTAGGGTATGCTTTCATTTTGTTCTCATGTAAAGCTCCTTTGAAAGTCACAATTTTTATGCTCGTAAGAGAAAAACATCTACCAAGTTAGTTATTTAGAAAGTGGGCTTGGTAGGAAACCCAGCACTCACGTTTCCTACTTTTGGCAAATTGTTTGACTTAGGGGAGTTACCCAGCCTCCTACACCTCAGTTTCTTTCTCTATAATTAATCCTAGAATCTATTTATAAGTTTGTGGTGAAGCTTCTATGAGATAATGGATGTAAACTGCCAGAAAAAAGACCTGACATTATATATCTAATTCGTGGTGGATACTATTAGTTATTATTTTCATTATTCTGTCCCCAGAAATATAGACTGGGGTTTCTTGGTGTTTCTGGGTATATGGTGATAAAAATAATAACTAATAACATTTTTTGTGTGCGTAACACCTGACACAATGAAAGCACTCATAAAAACTAATTCAACAGAGTGAATAACTACTTATACTTGAACATGAATGATCTACCATAGTGTAAATGGTTAAATTTAATCATGATTTTAATTTAGTTTAAATTTAATAATAGCTTTCTGATCATTATTTTGCCAGTTACTCCGTAACTCACTCTCTCTGTGTGTGTGTGTGTGTGTTGGTGCTGTTATAAAAGCATGTACATGTGAATGTTTTGGAGTTTAGAATAGTTTTCAGCACTTACTACATGTGAAGCATTCTGGCAAACTATCTTGTTTTCCCAAAGATTTTTCTTAAATATCCACACCTACAGAAAAGTTGAAAAAATAATGAGTAGCCAGATACCCTTCAGGTTTATGATTCTGCCACATTTGCAAATTTGTGCCCTCCTCATCGCTTTCTCTTTTTCTCCTCTCCTCATTTTCTCAGACATTTAAAAAAATTTTTATAGAACCATTTGACAGTAAGTTGTAGACATACAGATAATTTAAACCTAAAGACTTTAGGTTTTATCTTCTAAGACCAAATATATTCTTCTATGTAACCAGACATAAGAAACCACTCATAAGAAAATAAGCATTAATTAAATTAAATTATGCAATATATAGTCCATGCTTTTCCTACAATGTCTTTTATAGCAGTGTCTATTTTCATATTTTTGTTCAGAATTCAAGCAGTGTCTACAATTTGGATTTGATTGCCACGACCCTTCAGCCTCCTTTAATCTAGAAGGCCCAGCTCCCTGACCCCTTCTTGTTGCTTTCGTTGGTGGTGGTGGTTGGTTGGTTTTCATGACATTTATCTTTTCTGGAGATTAAAAGACAGTTGTTAAATAAAATGTACCATATTCGGATATTTCTGATTATTTACTCAGTGTAGAACATTTTGACAAGAAAGTCTCATGAGTAATGCTTGCCTCTTTTAGTGCAGCCCATGAGCAGACACATGACATCAGTTTGTCCTGATACTGGGGATGCTCCTCGCTATCATTTGGCTAATGCAGCTCTGCCAGATCATTGCATTATGAAGGCAATTTACAACCAGTGAGTGAGTTATCTGTAGTATTATGTGAGGACACTATGTGAATGCCCTGTTCCCCAACATTTCCTCCCAATATGGTAAGGACCCTGACTCCTTTAAGTTATTACCCTGAAATCTGTGACATGTTGCTTTTCTAATACTACAGTTTCAGGTTTGTTGCTGTCATTCTGCAACCTTACCTAGAGAAGAGGTTTTTTAAATTTATTTTTATTTTTTGAATTTTTCCCTTTCCCTGACTCCATCTCCCCTTGTGTCGTTATGGACTATAATTCATGGTCCCTTTAATTCTGTTCCTGTTTCTTTTTTACATGTGTCTATTAATCTTGGAGCATTTCCTTGTGTTTTTACATGGAAAGACGTTCTCAGTGTCAACTTGAACTTTCCCTACCCTAGACCCAGACTCAGCTCTTTTCCTAAAGCAGCCTACCTCTTTTTTGTAGGAAATGGTATTTGGAAACCAAGACCTAGGTGTTTTGTTTGCTTACTGATTCTGCTGATTCTGGCCCTTTTCAGTGGACAGAGCTAAAATTGTGTGTGTGTGTGTGTGTGTGTGTGTGTGTATGTGTGTATGAGTTCACAAGGTTATTTACAAAACAAACCTAGTTCCGTTAGATTCTTTTCTCATCATTCTCTCTTCAATACATATATGATATATACGAAATACATATATAGAATACATATATATGATACATATATATAAGATACATAGATGTGTATCTTCTCTCACAGTAAGACCTTATTTCAGCAATGTCAGTATATTTATTCATTTGCTCCATTCTACAATATACATATAATCATTTCAGAATTACTTCAGCAATATCATATCCATAACAAAGTAAAGACTTCCTTGAATTTTAATTTTTATCTTTAGAATTTATTCTGCCAAGAGGGTATAGTGAGACAGAATACTATTTGAAAGTTGCTTAAATTAACTTTTTTTCTTTTTTATGGTTATTTTATCAATTTAATGTACCAGCTAGGCTTTTTGGTTTCGGATTAATATTCAATTGTAGGACTTGCCTTTTCTTTATCCTTTGGATTTTGTTTTGACAATGTAAAGCATTTTCATGTTACAAAAGTCAAATACAGACAAATATGCACACACTGGCTGATCAGAGACATTTTGTTCTCATTCCTATTGCCTACATCTTGTTCTTACCCATCTTTTTCAGATAACTATTTATATCAGTTTGTCCTTTCCGTGTGTATTCATTTTTCTCTTTTGTGCCTTCACAAAATGTATCATACTCTTTTGTGCATCAATACCTTGATTTTGTCACTTTACAATATGCAGTGGAAATCATTCTAGATCAGTTTATGGAGATCTTATGTATTATTTATTATGGCTGCATTGTACTTTACTGTGTCAGTTAACAATGCTTTATTCGATCAGATACCTAAGGATGTGTATTAATTTTTTTCCAATATTCTGCTATTTGCAATATATAACCTTGGCTGCACTGCAGAATTTCAAGTACGTATCTAAACATCCTTTCCCACCATGTGTCACTTTCATGCTGATTTCAAAAGCTGTCACTGACATGGATAAAAATTCTGGTAGTCCATTAAACATTTAGTAGTAAGTGAATACCTACTGTAGGCCAGATGTTAGGGACACAGAGATTTCTGAGACAGATTTTCATATGTAGTACTTGCCGTTTAGCAGGGGATGTTGAGGAAATAGATTGTTGTAATACCATGTGAATGCGACAAGCACAGGATGTTAGCAGAACCAGAAAAGACCACCCATTGGATAGGACACCAGCATCATGCAATCTCATTCATCTTGCGATGACCTTCAGAGTAGAGATGTCAGCTGAAAGAAAGATGAGTAATTCTGCTCTCATCTCTGAGTTTTCTTTTTGTCTATCTCCTCTAGAATCAGAATATAAGCTCCATGAGAGCAGAGTAAGTAAATGCTCTCACCCTTAGAGAGGCTTCTCTTCTTTTCTGAACTGGTACAAGGAGATGTAAGTGCTGCCTTTGGATATCTCTTCAAAGGACAAAGGCTAGCCCTTTGCAATCAACTCACTAGCTCATGATGACCTCTGAGTTCCACACCGGCCACTTTAGATCTTATAAACAAAGGGACAACAAGTACTATTATACTTATGCTATTACAGCACAACAAACACAAGAACTGTTTATTATGTACTTGTGTTCCAGTACATTTATTATGTACTTCTGTGTGTCCCAGTCTTATCCTCAGCATGCACCAAAGTAGTGTCTATGACCATGATACTCCTAATGACCTCATAAAGCCTTCTAATGGCAATCAAACCACTACCGACAGCCCCACAGTCTTCTTTCCATCAGGTGACTTAGATTTAGGGCTTCTTTTCTCCTTTTCCTTTGCCCAAAATGCCAGTACACTGAGTATGGGGGGATGGTATCTTGTCACCACCCCTTCCCCCTGCAGCCTGCCATTTGCTGCTTCAGATGTTCTTCCCAACAGGAGTGCAACACAAGGCAGTCTGCCTTCCTAGAACCAGATGTGAACTCCCGGAGCTCAGGCTCCAGCCTGTTAGGGAAACTTGCACCCCTCATGCCACCCCTTTCCAGTCCCTAACATAGTGCTCTGCATACACTAGATGTCTAAATTAAAAATAATAATGATAATAATAGGCCGGGCGCGGTGGCTCAAGCCTGTAATCCCAGCACTTTGGGAGGTCGAGACCGGCGGATCACGAGGTCAGGAGATCGAGACCATCCTGGCTAATATGGTGAAACCCCGTCTCTACTAAAAAATACAAAAAACTAGCCTGGCGTGGTGGTGGTGCCTGTAGTCCCAGCTACTCGGGAGGCTGAGGCAGGAGAATGGCGTGAACCCGGGAGGCGGAGCTTGCAGTGAGCTGAGATCCGGCCACTGCACTCCAGCCTGGGTGACAGAGCAAGACTCCGTCTCAAAATAATAATAATAATAATAATAGTAATAATAATAAAATAAACTAGTGAACAACAAATAAACAAATATGATACAGTACACACAGAATCCATTCCAAACCACTACCCCCTAAGACCATAAAACAGATTTCCCAGGTCTCTTTGATCATGCCTATTTTAAACCAAGAAAAAAGAAAAAAAATTACCCCCCTGAAAAGGTACATAAAAAGTCAAGGCTAAAGTGAAGTGTGAAGATAAATCAGCCAAGTATGTTGTTTGGAAGTCGTAAAGTGTGGCCGACGCAGGCAGGTGGAAGGCAGTAATGGACGCAGCCCGCCGCGCTGCGGTGTCTGCATGGCACTAATGCAGAGCGCATGGTAGCCCTACCAGCCACCCTGAACCGGTAATGCGCAGGCCCCCAAACAGCAGAAACCCAGACACTAAAAGCAGCCACGTCTGCGGTGGTTTTAGTGAGGCACGGATGGATTCTCGCACAGACAGCTGGGCTGGTACACATGGGAGGGAAAACAGCTCCTGGGGGACTTCTGAAGCCTTTTAAAGGAATTGGAAATCACTTTACACCAATTGTCTCCCTTCCCTTTAAAGGTCGGGCGGGAGGAAGGTGGAATGTACCCCCTCAGTAAAGGTTCCCAGAAGTGTTTCTAATAATGAAATTATCTCTTCACATCCTCCCGGATTCGCTTCAACAGAACGGCTCACAGCAGTTCAGCTTTGACTTGGAGTCAGGTACCAGGCAAAGGGTTAGGAAGGAGGAGCAGGCCGGGCGCGGTGGCTCAGGCTTATAATATCAGCACTTTAAGAGACCGTGGCAGGCAGATCACCTGAGGTGGGAGCTCAAGACCAGCCTAACCAACCTGGAGAAACCCTGTCTGTACTGAAAAATACAAAATTAGCTGGGCGTGGTGGCGCATGCCTGTAATCCCAGCTACTTGGGAGGCTGAGGCAGGAGAATCGCTTGAATCTGGGAGGCGGAGGTTGCAGTGAGCCGAGATCACGCCACTGCACTCCAGCCTGGGCAACAAGAGCAAAACTCCATCTCAAAAAAAAAAAAAAAAAAAAAAAGAAGTAAAGAAAAAAGGAGGTAGGAGCACCTACTCAGAGCCAGCACCATGCTCACTTCAACCCTATGCTGTTTATTCGGTGTTTATGACAACACTGCACAATGAGTTATGCCGTTTACAGAGGAGGAGACTGAGGCTGGGGGAGGTAATTGGTCTCTTGCATGTTCAGGAATCCAGTGGGTGGTAGAGCTGGCCTTGGAAGCCAGCCCTGATGATGGCAAAGCTCCAGCTTCCCCTCATCACATCTGCCTCCATGAACCATGGAGCCCTTTCCAAGCCTATATTTACTCAGCAGTCATTAGCTATGATTTAAATGGAGAGACGAGGGACAAACCTATGAAAAATTAAATAACTATCAATGCAAAATGACAAGAGGTATCACAAGACGGCCCATGAATAGATGTAAAATGAGCAGTAGAGACAGTACTTTGAGGATTATTTAAACTGTCTTTACCCTTGGCACAGAAAATTCACTTTGTCAACATACATAACTACAGCAGAAGTGACCCTGGGGACCTTAATATAAACTTGTACTCTATTACAATAGGAGTATAAGTGAATTGGCACACTGTTCAAAGGATGAGAAGCAGCTCCCCACCGTGATTTCAGTTCAATTAAGCTGGGTATTGACAATCTGTAGGCTTCCCTTCCTTCCAAGCACGGTGTTATAAAAATTGCAGTTTTTTCTGGCTCTGCAAAGAGACAGATATGTGTGTAGAATGAGGTCTTATTAATCAGAGTTATTTCTTGTCTCTCCTTTTTTACTTTCCTTTTGTTTGCTCTTTCTTCTGAGTTGTGATCCCCATGGTAACAGATGAAATTACTTACAGCATCTGTAATTACTATTATCAATAATAATGATCGTCATAATCAGACCAATCTCATATGATGAGAGAAAAAAATATGAAAGAAAATTAAATTGTGGCTCTGTATGTAAACCGTTTATGGCTTCCAAAATGAGAGCCAGAGGAACCAGGTAGGTCACACAGAGATCCGCTAGTGAAGGCTGCTTGGGAGCTTCTCTGGGGTGATGACCAGGGAAGATTGTACCACATTGATGCGAATACAAAATGTTTCAGAATAGTCCACCCTTACGACTCCGCTGGCTCTTTGTACAGCCTGTTTTTCTTTTCTCTTTTCGCTATTGTTGAGTGTGCGTGAGTGTGTATGTGTGTGTTTTGAGCTTTTAACTTGAGACTTCTTTTCAATGTGGACTGTCACATAATACAGGCTTAAAAGAGCAGCTTCAGAAATGCTGAAAGTAGGAACCTGACAGTATACAAATGACTAATGAGTTTCTTCACTTGACGAAGCCATCCGGAAGTCCTAACTCGGGTGCTCAGTGCTAGCTTAGGCTCTGGTAGCCTGAGGATGAAAGACCGCTGTTGACCTTGGAAGTTCTCAAGGAAAAGGGTGCACAGACTTCACTGGGCAGGGCTCTGTAATAACCTCTACCCACCGACTCTGCCCCAGACAGATCTCCAGAAAGCCCCTCTTCCTTTACTTGTAGTCTACAGAGTATTTATAACAGCCTCAGACATTTGTCATTCTTGTGTACACAACTTTCTCCCCAGATCATGGTAGGCTTTTGGAGAAGTTAACGTATTTTCCTTCAGTGTGTGTACTCTGGTGGATAGAAGAGCACTCACTGGGCACATATTTAAACACAGGAATGAATTATGCATTTCACATCCTCAAAGATCTCATAGCTTTATGAAGAAATGAACTTGAAAGCTCAAAATCGCAATGCAACTTGGGATATGCTTTACTGGTTTACATATCAATACACAGGCCGTCTTTGGAAGTTAGGGGGCACAGTATTTGATGGCCCATAACTCATAGTTCCTTTCTACATGAAGAAGGCATGATAGCTGCTCTGGATCTGGATCATGAGATCGTTCACACTCATGCCAACCCACTGTGCTGAATGCAACTTTAAAAAAGCCAATATTTCACATAGATAACTATTACTTTCAGCGAACTAGAATGCTTAGTGAAGTGGCCCTATTTCTATTCCCAGCTAATGATGAACAGGTTCCTGCCTGTTCAAAAATCTCCAAATGCAGTCGTCTCCTAAGCAGAAGAATTGATCTGTGTTAGTCAATACATGTATGCCTTTGAGCAGTGAAAGAGAAGAGGCTACGTTTCTAATTGTGGGATTGAGTAGTGGTGTGCAGTGGAAGTAACGAAAGAGAAAAATGAACTGGGTAGCAAAAGGTAGTATCAGAGGGCAATATTTTTCCAGGTTTCTGGGTCCATGAGTACTAAAGAACAAATTATCTTGAAGGAATTTCAGGAAATGCAAAGGACACAAATAGAGAGATACATGGGGCTGTCCTATCGTGGAAAAACAACTTAACAAGGTGGTAATAATTTAGTATATATAGGAGCAGCTATATCACAAGAAATCACAGTCCATCACACTTGTTAACCTCATTTGCAGAGTATGCTCCCCATCCCAGTCCTCTAAGGAATGAAGTCCAAGCCCTCACTCTAATGTTGTAGAAAACTTCTAATGTTTAGAGTCTTTACTCATTTGAGTGCCAGACAGTCTATGTGTACCAAGTCATTATAATACTTTTGTGGATGCAAAGATTGGTGTAAATATGACCATTTTCCAATGAGGAAAGCTCAGAAATGTTATGAAACTTGCCAAAATCTTTACTGCTGACATGGAGCAGAACATAGATTCCAATCTGAATAGGATTGTTTCTAAAGCTAGCCTATTTCATGGTATTATTGGTGCCATTGCTGCTTTTCAAATATTACCAATGAGAAACCTGGGCTTTGAAGAAGTAATAATTTCATCAAGGTTGCTCCCACAGTAAGTGTTGTGCTGGCACACAAACCCAGATCTGCTGACTCCAGAACTCATACTATGTTCACTAACCTCCACTGTCCAACTAACTTGGCCATCTTGAACATTTAGCTTTGTGGGTCCAATTTTTGCTGAAGTCGTGTGTGACTCCACCTAAAAGTGAATCTCTACCTCCTCACCCATCTAAAGGACTGTCAAAATGAATTTTGCTTGTTCAAAAATCAAAGATGACTTTCACATAAACATCTCCAGCTCAAACCACCCTTCCCTAGCCTCGAGCAGGCATCAGGAGTATCTCTCACCAAAGCTGACTTTCTTTCAGTGGCATTAACACCTGACCTTTCAATATTTAGTCAGGATGCAGGGCTAAATCTACACAACCGCCAATGCAGCTGAGGAAGAAAAGATAGGAAGCAAGGAAAAATATTATGGCATCTTTATTTTCTTTCTTGCCAAAAACAATATGATATTGGTAAAGTAATACAATGAGTAAATGAATAAGGAAATCAATCAATGAATGTATGAACAATCAGATGAGTTAATATATGGGTATGAAAATCTATGTATACTTAGAAGGAAATATAAATCTATATGAATTAATAAATGTGGCGACCAATTTTGGAATCAGATTGGATGCGTTGAGACTGAGGGTAAGTCTAAGAGATGGATACACACGACATAGATGGGAAAAGTAATATCCATTTACTTCCATGTTTTAGTCTTTATCCTGCTGTCTCCCAAGAGAACAGTAATCAGAGGACACACAGCAGATTCAAAATAAAAGCCAACTCAGGGGCTGTAGGTTTCAACCAATCATTTCTCCTGTCCCTCACACAGTCTTTGAAGCTAAGGTTTGTGATGTCAGTTATATATATCTTATGATCACACACACACACACACACACACACACACACACACACACACACACTGTGTGTGGTGGATTATCGTACTGGAGATAATGTATGTTAAATGTGCTAGTATAAAGCAGTAACACAACATTTACTATGATAGATTAGACGGGGTTTTTCTTGTCTTCTTTGTATAAGCATTATGGACATTTCAAAACTGTCCATCTTTATTTCTCCCTCTACAACATTTCATTATTGATGGATAAGATTTTTGGTTATTTCATCAGCATTTGTCTATACTGGTATAAATAACATTTTTAAAGTTTTTGGTTAATTGTTTTTGTAATATTATTATTTTTACCAACATGAATTATGTCTTATTTTTGTTTTTAAAGTCAGAGGCAAATAACATCAATTTGTTTAGACTTTATAGAAAATATAATCTTAAATTGGATGAAGTGGCTCATGTCTATAATCTCAGCACTTCGGCAGGTTTTTTGAGGCCAGGAGTTCAAGACCAGCCTGGACAATAAAATGAGAGCCCATCTCTAAAAAACTTTTTAAAAATTATCTGAGTGTGATGGCACACACCTGTGGTTCCAGCTACTTGGGAGTCTGAGGCAGGAGGATCTCTTGAGCCCAGATGGCCAAGGCTGCAGTGAGCCACGATCATGCCACTGTCCTCCAGCCTGGGCAACATAGCAAGCCCCTGTCTCTAAAAAATAAAATATAACTTTGCCTCAGTGAAACACTGGAGATGTGGGTTATCAGTGGACTGGATTTAGGATATAGTCTTCAGACGAGTCGGAATGTTGGAGCACAGTTTAATTTTATGCTGTATATTAGGCCATTCTTGCATTGCTAAATGGGAATACCTGAAACTGGGTAATTTAGAAAGAAAAGGGATTTAATTAATTGACTCACGGTTTTGCAGGCTATACAGGAAGCATGGTGACAGCATCTATCATCAGCTTCTGAGGAGGTCTCAGGGAGCTTACAGTTATGGTGGAAGGTGAAGTGGGAGCAGGCAGTTCAGATGGCAAGAGCAGGAGCGAGAGAGAGTGGATGGAAGGTGCCATGCACTTTAAACAACCAGATGTCACGAGAACTCACTCACCATCGCAAAGACGGCACCAAGTCATGAGGGATCCGCTCCCGTGGCCCAAACACCTCCCTCCAGGTCCCATCTCAACACTGGGGATTACAATTCAACTTGAGATTTGGTCAGGGACAAATACCCAAACCATATCACGCTGCAAGAAGTATTTTCTTTTATAGAATTGGAAAATCCTTTAGATAATTAAAATCATACTCTCTTTTTCTTCTGCTTTTAATATGTTGAAACTGAGGTTTGGAAAGACGAAACGACATGTCCCAAGTTGTGTACCGTGCTAGAGAGGGAGAAAGGACTAACAAAGGGCACCCAAGTGGCCTATTCTTTTCTCTCTTCAGTTCAGTCATGCCAACTACTGTGCTTCTGCTTCATAGCTTTGCTAATTAATAGTGGTGACTTTCAGTGTATGTGCTCATCATTACTGTCTCATAGATGTGCCTCGGGTCATTTCTTTACTTTCTGGATCTTAGTTTCTCCATTTGTAAGACTAAGAGGATGGGGAGGGAAGAAACCACATGATTTCTATGCTAGGTTCCTTTTCAGCTCTGAGAATTTATGGAGTAATGATGTAATTATGCAGGCAAGATTCTCAGATGACAAAAGCTTTTCAAGTCTTCCTATTTCCTCTTTTGCTGCATTTGAGAGGATGTTCAGAATTAAATTGCATGTCCAATTGCAGTAAATGTTTTAGCCTAGGTTATTACTACAGACTGTCTGATACATCCCAGATAGAGCCTTGCAACTTTGTATTTGTAGGTTGCTTTTCCGTATTACCAGTGCTAGCAGGGTATTGCTCTCTTGTTTTTGTTGCAATTGTCATTGTTTTCTTAACTGAATATAAAACTAAGCTTGAGAAAAGAGAAGGGAGCTGGGAACATTGGCTCATGCCTGTGGTCCCAGCTACTTGGGAGGCTGAGGTGGGAGAATTACTTGAGCCCAGAAGTTTGAAGCTACAATGAGTTATGATCACACTACTGCACTCTAGCCCGGTCAACAGAGAGAGACCCTGTCTCTTTAAAAATATATATTTTTTTTAATAAAAGGAAGTGATTTATCCAAGCTTGTTGTTGGCAGATACAGATGTCCCAAGCTCTAATACCCAAATATCTCCCCTCTCTCACTGCCTTAACCTTCTTTCCCCTATTAGGCAAAATATGTCCTTCCGCCATGATTCAAAGGTCCTCATCTCTGTGTTCTTTCATTGCAAATCTTCCCAAATATTTTTGGCAAAGAGAGGTAATATGGGCAATAAATACTAAACAAAACAAAACCCTACAATTAACTTCATTGCATGCAGCGTGGATCACATAATCTCAACCTTGTTCTCTGAGAAAATGGTTCTCTGAAAACATGCTGGTGTTTCTCTTGTGAGGAAGTGTGTCAGTAGCTTTGGAGTCAGACATCCTTGGCTCAAGTCCCTGCTTAGTCACTTATTAACTGTGGGATTTGGGTGAACAGCCTAATTCTCATTCACATTTCCCTCATTTTTGACATAGCAAAATGAGGCAATTTTGACATAATTGCCTCCCCTCCAATTTAGGCATTGTCAATTTTAACTGAGATCGTGGGATTAAATGCTTAGTGTAGAGCCTATGGGAAAAGGGCTCCACAAATGGAGCTCTTAAGATTGCTGACCCCCATACTAGCTCTGGTGGAGCTCCATGGGGAACACAATTTCTCTGTCATACTCCCCATACAGTACCAGGGTGTTGATTAACATTGCATGCTGAGTGGCCCATCACACTGCTCACTTGCTCCATTTTTGACATTCCTTCTAATGTCTCTTGCTTTGTGTTGTGTTGTCTGGGCAGAGGACAAGATCTGGACGTCGGTGCAGCACAACAATACAGAACTGACCCGAGTGCGGGGCGCCAACGCTGAGAAGCCCTATGCCATGGCCTTGGACTACGGGGGCAGCATGGAACAGCTGGAGGCCGTGATCGACGGGTCTGAGCACTGTGAGCAGGAGGTGGCCTACCACTGCAGGAGGTCCCGCCTGCTCAACACGCCGGGTAAGGCCTCTGCATGCATGACCACAGTGGGATAGATGGGACCCTCAGACCTGGAGTATTAGGCAAAGGAAAATTTGCCGAGAAGGGGGCTATAGTTATCAGTAGTCACTGTGCACTGGAGAGAAACACATCAAGAGGGGTCTGGTTATGTAGTTATCCTGGCTCTGAAATTCAGGATGGAAGCTAGAGTGAGTTCTGTCACCTCTCAAGGTTTTCTCCTCATCATAAAGAAAATGATTCCAACACCCACCCTGCAACAGTTGTGAGAACGAAGAACATCTGAAGAGGAATGGGCCTCAAAGAGGGCATTTGAGCTTGACAGAAAGTGTGGCCGTGGGAAATGCTAGTTTGGGGAGAGAGAATAGAGCTTGATAAGGCACCAGGATCTCAGCACACCCACCCAATAGGGACAAGTTATGTCTGGGGTGAAGGATGCCTGGATGCTTAAGTGGGGCGGCATTAGGCAGGGAGGCCAGCAAGGCAGGCAGGGCAAGCCTCCCTGATCTAGGATCTTCAGGGAAGACGTCGTTCTACGTAAGCGAATTTTCCAGATAACTGTCACTTACCCTTTTAAGCACCAAAAATCTTTCCAAAGAATTTTTAACTATTTGAAATGAAAATCTTTCTCAAATGGATTACACACTTCCATGCCTTCTTAAGCAGAGAATACTGAACATAAAATGTAACCTTTTCTTGATGACGCAGGATCAGCATTGTGAAAATCAATTATTGTACTTTCCTTAGATTCAGCCAGGCTTGCAGGTTTGATTAGATCAGAGGTACCGGTTCGTGTAGCTTTACCCAGCGTCCTCAGAGGGTGCTGCCCTGCCAGAGTCAGTGTTTATATTTATGTGTATTTCTCTCTCCATAGCCGTCAAGCCTGCACGTGCTACCTCAGCACTGTTCTCAGGGTGCCTGTCTCCAGAAATGCCCTTCCCTCTTTTCATGTTTCTAGTTTTTGAAGGGTTGGGTTTGGCAGAATTGTAGAACAAATGGGAGGGTATGTTCATTCTGACTATGGGACTTCCTTTAGCATATGCACTCTGTGATATCAATTTGGCTACACCATTGCCTTTGCAAATGTGTTCTTTTCCTAACTCAGCTGCCTCACAGTTTCTGATCTCATTTGAATGGGAGGGCACGGGTTTGGCAGCAAGTCATGTTGGGACTAAGAGCTTGTTCCTGTCATTTACCAGTTATATGCCCTTGTGCAAGTTGCTCAATTTCTACAGTTTCAATTTCACCACCTGAAAAGTTTGCATGAAAATCTTGAACCCATGCGGTTGATCTGAGGATGGAAGAAAAAATTTAGTCTGAACTCCTTGTGCTATGCCTGGTACATAATAGGCGTTCAACAAAAACTGGTGCCCTTATTCATAGCTTCCATTGCTGCAGGGAACATCCAAAATGTGTTCCATAATGGGAAACAAGCACAAAGGGAAATTTTATTTCTATTTGAACAATGTAAATAGAATAATTGTAATAATTATGTAGTAACAGAATTGATTAGAAAACTCATACACGTAGATAATCTCATCCCCTGAAGATGGCTACTTTAACATTCAGATGTGAATCCTTCCAGACATTCTTCCATGTGTATATTCTCAAAGGCACAAGGCAGACAGACCATATGTTTGTGCATGAGGGTCTTCATTAATCCTCTTTTCTCCATGTGTTCTGGATCAAAAGGAGGGAGATAAAGGAGGATACTGGGTATGTAAGCTCAGTGTCTACTTTCTTCTGGTGAGCTGGCTTGGAGAATGTAGCATAAACCATTTTGTCCTCTTGGCTCCCACCTCCGGACCAGTCACCGCTTGTGGGGCAACAGAGCACTCATTTATTCAGATAGTCCCATAAAGATGTGACCTAGCTTCACACTTTCACTGCCAGGACAGCAGCCACCTGGTCCCCCATGCATGTGAGCTTACCTTCTGGAAAAGCAGGAATGGGAAAAACAATAAACATTTGTAGTCCCATGGATTCAACAGCCAGCGCCCAGGGCGTACACCTACAGGAAAGTTTTCCTGGTCCTTATTATTACTAAGCCACTCCACTCCCTTCCTAAGGGGAAGCCCAAGGACAGAAGCGGAGGAGGGTAGAGGCCATCTCCTCCTTATCTATCTAAGATTCTGGAAGAATTTTGTGCAAGTTTTTCCTTTATCAGATGAATCCTTGGTCTATGCTGGGAAATTCCTGACCCTGTGATACTCTTTTACAACCTGTATTTGTCACACACAGGAAATGTACAATTATCTTTCTATATCAATGAATACAACTTCGTATCATCATTTTCATTAACTATAGAGTATTTTATTATATGGATGTACTCCAATGAACAAATCTCCTTTTTGGACATGTAGATTGCTTCCACTTTTTTCCCGCTATCACACATAATGCCGCCTAATAGTTTTGCACTTAGATCTTTGTGAACATAACTGATTATATCCTCAGGACAAATTCCTTGAGGTGCCATTTGCAGGGCAGCGAGTATGCATATATTTAAGACTCTTGCCGCATTAAATTCTGCAATGCATCAAGGTTGTACCAATTTATACTCCCAACAACACTATGAGTCTGAGTGCCCATTTCCCAGCAATAGATACCATTATCTTCCTTCAACTTTGGCAATGTGGTAAGTGCAAAGGTGTGGAGTCAAAGATGATTATAAATAGTTTTGTTGTTAATTTTTAAAAGTGTGCAGGCTGATTGCCATAGCCTATTGGCTATTGCTAACTAGTAGCCAGGGTGAGTAGACACTATGAAAAATTATAAATTGTGGCTGCAGGTGCATTTAAATCAATAAGAGAATGTGGGGGATGCCTTGTGACCTTAGATTCTCCTATATACTATGCACAATAGTTAATAAATGGATACAATATAAGAAGGCAAAATGAAATAAATATTTAAATGGCCAATAATGACTGAGATTTCTTATGTTTGAGGATATGTGTGGGGTGAGCTACTGGAATTATCTCTAACCCAGACAACAGATCTGCACCATAAGAGTCATTGTCCCCGTCTGATATTTCAGGAAACAGAACCTCAGAGAGAATAAGATGCTTGTTTAATGCCACACAGAGAGGGGCAGATCTAACTCTTGCAACCAACATCTCCTGAAGTCAGAGCAAAAATGCTATTTCTGGTACATCACAAAAGCTGCAAAGAGCCAAGAGTTACAAGGAAATGAAGGAGTCAGAAAAAACATGATTTTGTATAAATTTCCTTACGTGCAGGAAAATGGAAGAAGAGAGAAGCGCCCCCAGCACTGTGTCTCTGAAGGTCACAGAGTTGTCAGGGTTTCCTGAGCTGGGCACATTCCTGGGTAACATCATAGGGTTTGCATCGTCCTGGCCTAGACACAGCAGCCTCCATGGCTCACACACCCCTTCATAGAAAGGCCTGTGTATCCCTACACAGCATCCCCAGAGCCTCCTTCTGCCTGCTCTCTGCTCCAGCGAGGGCTCTGGTTCCATTCATTCAGCGGCAGCAGAGGGAGAAGTAGGAGACAGGCAGGATAAGGTCACGCATGGGTCACCACTGGGCCTTTTTCATTCAGTTAGTGACTGAACCATGACACTGTCATTTTATGACAGTCTTCTTGGCTATATTTGCCCCAGAACTACAGATAAGTGCCCACCAATGGAATGCATCCTCCATCTCTCTAGCTGAAGGTTTACACTAGAAACTCTCTCCAATGTCTCACCAGGACATCCATATCCTAGGGAAAGTGTCTTTGTGATTCTCATGGATCTTTGTTGTTCCCCTCACTCTGCTTGCTGCTTTCTACTCTGATCTTTCTGCAGGGCCAGAGGCCCTGTGCTACAGTGCAGCTTCCAGTACAGAGCCCAAGGTGGGAGAATCACGACAGTCTGCCAGTACTCACAGTACCTTGTGACGGAGGAGGAGGCGGCCACTTATCCCCACAGAAAAAGGCTTCCTTGGTTGAGCCCAGACCTTTTCTCTCTTGTCAGCACCTTCGTAGGCATTTTGCCTGAGACTAGAGTCCTGAAGGTGACAAGTGATGAGCACACGAAATGAAACAGGAGGACAGAAAAATAAATATCAAAGCCGTAATATGGAAGATTCTTTAATCACATGGCCAATTAGCTTGATAACCCATAACTTTCCACTGGAAGGAGGACAAGATGGAGAGGGACATAGGCAAGTGACTGCATGGGGGAAACTGAGTGCCCAGACCTCTGCTGGGAATGGGCATTGGAAGGCCTGCCTATCCCACAATTCTTTTGCAATAGTCTCTATGGTGCCTTGAAAGTCCCCTACTGGATTCAGTCATTGGGGTGTCAGTATCCAGTGTAGGCATCCTCTTGAACTCACCACTCCATGTAATGCAAGTCTATTTGTGGAAACCCTTTTCAGTAAAGCCGTGAGCTCTCGCAGGCAGAGGTAAGAAGTCAATATTGAAACACGTGAAAGCACTGGAAATTCAAGACTCCGTTACTTCAAAATCTAACGGCTGTAGGACAGCCTGGTCTGGAATTTACATTGGTTTTTCGGAACAGAAAGCATTTGCGGAGCAAATCAGACATGCAAGCAAGATTGCCGTGAGGATTGTGTAAGTTCTTCAGGAGCCCTAAGAATCCAGAGCCCTACAGCACCACAGAACCTCTGTTTACCTACCAGTAATGTGCTGGTTAAAAGCCATTCCTATTAATTCATTCGTGCAGCTGAGAGTGGTTTCTACCTGCAGTCAATTGCTTTACCTAGTTATGTTACAATAGAATTTAAAGGGACAGCATGCTATTTCTTTTAAAGTATTTTAAAATTCTGAATTTTTTTATTTTTCTTTAATTACTGATACTTTAGTGAGCATACAGCTAACTGACTATATATACCATACATAATAATCTAGACTGCATAATATGTACTTTGTATGGATACATATATATAATATATATGATGTATATACTATATAGTACATGCTATATCATATTGGTCCATAATTGTATATACATTCATCGCATACTCTTTATGTGTCCAAGCAGCTCTGTAAGTACACTTGTGCATATTAATTCTGTTTATTTGCAACATTCACCTTCCCATGTGCAGAAAATTAATGATTTTGTTTAGAAATCTGAGTAAGGAATTGTGATGTAGAAAAGTCAAATTACAGGTAGAAAAGAAACAGTACATCCAGGTACTCTGGGGTTCACAAAACTAAAAATGCTTTGTTCTCCATACTTGTACCACCCAATATCAATTAGCAGAATTAACATTTTTCTTTCACACACTAGGCATTTCTGAGTATCTGTTTTGTGCCGGGCACTGGGGAGTGAAAATAAAACACTGAAAAAAACAGAGTTCTTGCCTGCATACTTGTAGTAGGGAAGACAGAAACTACCCCCTACAGGCCCCCCCACCCCCCGCCCACAGAATCAGTGCATGATGACAGTGACGCTGAAAGGTCCAGAAGGACAAAGGACTAGAGTGTCAGTGGATGTGGGGAGCTGCATTTCACATGAGGTGGCGGGAAGGTCCTGGTATGCAGGAGCTATCCAGCAGGACCCTGAGTGAAGGGACAGGATGAGGCAGGTGCGTGTTTGGGGCAGAAGGTTCCAGGCTGAGGAATAGCCAGAAGGCCAGTGTGGCTAGAGGAGGAGCAAGGGTGGGAGGAAAATGATGGAAAGTGGTATCCAGAGGCCAGATTTTACAAAGCCTGGGACTGTGAATTTTATTCTAAGACTAAAGGGAAATCACTGGAAGATTTTAAGCGGAGGATTCTCTTGCTATTTCAAATCCAAAGGGTAATGTCAGTTTATGTGAGTCAGGCTAAACCAGGTATGAATAATTTCGTATGAATAATTTGCTAAGCACATAGACATTTTAGGTCACCCCCTATGGCTGGTGAACTGGAAAAAGCTATGAGCGCCCTGAAGGAAGAAATATGTCTTATATCACTCTGTAACCTCACATTCTAATTCAGGGCTGTGTGTGGAAGGCTCAGCGACCACCTTGGATCCCCTGTGATTCATGGTGGTGCTTCTGTTCTTTCTCACCCAATTAACTGAGCTGAGATTGCTTCGGCTACTTCACCCACTATGTTCTTGCTGTGGCCACTTTCACCATGCCCACAAAGCTTGGAGGTCCGTGTCAGAGAGCTGCAATCTCGGCACTCTGAGGCACCATCTCTGCTCCCATATTTCTTTCCTTTCTTCTTTCCATCTTTCCTTCATCTCTTTCTTTGTTCCTTCCTTCTTTCCTAACCACCCCCCTGCCTCCACAGACACATACACAAATATGTGGGTAGAATGGATCCCCAATGTCTACAGTTCTTCCACACCAGAATTAAAACCACACACTTACATCATGACATCTGGAAGACAAAATATCAGGGTAGTGTTTGACGTTTTTTAAAGTTATTTCTTAAATGATACTCCCTATCTTCTTTTTTAAAATTATTATTATACTTTAAGTTCTGAGATACTTGTGCAGAACTTGTAGGTTTGTTACATAGGCATGCATGTGCCGTGGTGGTTTGCTGCACCTATCAACCCGCCATCTAGATTTTAAGTCCAGCATGCATTAGGTATTTGCCCTAATGCTCTCCCTGCCCTTTCCCCTCACCCTCCGACAAGCCCCAGTGTGTGGTTTGCCTCCCTGTGTCCATGCGTTCTCATTGTTCAGTTCCCGCTTATGAGTGAGAATGTGTGGTGTTTGGTTTTCTGTTCCTGTGTGAGTTTGCTGAGAAGAGTGGTTTCCAGCTTCATCTATGTCCCTGCAAAGGACATGAACTCATTCTTTTTTTTTTTTATGGCTGCATAGTATTCCATGGTGTATATATGCCACATTTTCTTCATCCAGTCTGTCATTGATGGACATTTGGGTTGGTCCCAAGTCTTTTATATCGTAAATAGTGCTGCAATAAACATACGTGTGCATGTGTCTTTATAGTAGAATGATTTATAATCCTTTGGGATATATACCCAATAATGGGATTTCTGCAACAAATGATTATGTGTATATATATATATATTTTTGTTAAATATATATATTTACCAAAAAGCTATTTCTACTGTATGCACAACAAGAATATAATAAACCCAGGTGGGCTGGGTGCCATGGCTCCCACCTTTAATCCCAGAGTATTGAGAGGCCGAGGTGGGAGGATGGCTTGAGACTAGGAGTTGGAAATCAGCTTGGGCAACATAGCAAGACCTTGACCCTACAAAAAATATTTTAAAAGTTATCCAGGTGTGGTGGGGCACACTTGTAGTCCTATCTACTCAAGAGGCTGAAGTGGGAGGATTGCTTGAGCCCAGGAGTTCTAGGCTGCGGTGAGCTGTAATTGTGCTACTGCACTGCAGCCTTGACAACAGTTGAGAGCTCAGCTGGAAAGGAAAGGAAAGGAGAGAAGAGGAGAGGAGAGGAGAGGAGAGGAGAGGAGAGGAGAGGAGAGGGGAGGGGAGGGGAGGGGAGGGGAGGGGAGGGGAGGGGAGGGGAGGGGAGGGGAGGGGAGGGGAGGGGAGGGGAGGGGAAGGGAGGGGAGGAAGGGGAGGGGAGGGTCCATATCCCATGCTTTTTAGAATGCATACTTTTTACTGCTACCATTACTGTTAATGATATTGGATCTCAGCTACCGACCACTTTCTTTCTCTCTGCCCAACCTTTCAAACACATTATTTCATTCAGTCCTCTCCATGGTCTTATGAAGTTTCTATTATCATTCTTAGTTTTTCAATAGAAGGGAAGCTCGGAGAAGTTAAGTGGTTTGTCCAAGTTTTCACAGCTACTAAGCGCTAGAGACTGGTCTCAAATAAATGTCTCTCTGGTTTTAACCTACATCTACATTGCAAAGTAATATACAGAAAAAGAAGGAAGGCATCGCAGAGGGAATGAAAATAGTAAAGGGAGGGTTAAGGTCTCCAAAGAAAAGGTGCATTTCCCTTCCTATTATTAACTGTTATGTAGCAAACTGCCATTAAATTTTGTGGTTTAAAACGATAACATTTATTTTGCTCATGAATTTGCAGTTTGGGCAGGATTTGGCAACTCCTCTGCACATCACCTGGGGCATTCCGAAGGCTGTGACTGGGATCATCTGAGGCAGTGGCTAGTGGCTGGCTGGTGGCTGGGACTTCGGTTGGACTCGTGGCCTTTCTATGTGGCTATTTGGCTTTCTCATCGCATGGTAGCTGAGTTTCAGGGACAAACATCTCAAGGGAGTGAGTCAAGTGGACTCTATTGCATTCGGTTACCCAGCTCTGAAAGTCATACATTACTTCTGCTGCTTTCTAATTATTAGAAGACAGTCATGGAGGCCAGGCACAGTGACTCACACCTATAATCCCAGCACTTTGGGAGGCCAAGGCAGGAGGACCACTTGAGGTCAGGTGTTCGAGACCAGCCTGGCCAACACAGCAAAATCCCATCTCTACAAAAAATACAAAAGTTAGCCAGATGTGGTGTTGCACGCCTGTAATCCCAGCTACTTGGGAGGCTCAGGCACAAACATTGCTTGAACCCAGGAGGTAGAGGTTGCAATGAGCCAAGATAGAGCCCCTGCGCTCCAGCCTGGGTGACAGACTGAGACTCTCTCTCAAAAGAAAAGTGAGATAGTCACTAAGACTGACCCACATTTCCTCTAGCCTTGGAGACAGAGTGAGACTTTATCACCAAAAAAAAAAAAAAAAAAAAAATTACGGCGACTAGCACATATTCCAGGGGAGGGAAATCTGCTTCTATCTTCTAATGGAACTGGAACTGAAACAGACATGTTTTAAATGACAGTGTGATCTTCAAAATTTTGCACGAATTGTCAACTAGCCTAAGAAATGCAGTGAATACAGGGCAGAGTGGAGAGTCAAACCCGGGTCTTTCTGACTCAGTCTAGGCCCTTAGACTCTGGTGTCTAAGTCAGTTATAATTCCTGTTGGAAATGGGTTTGGCCCTCCATTTTTTCCTGGGAGGGACTTCTGTTACCCTTTGAGTGATACAGCTAAAATGTGTTTTTAAGCATTTTCCACAGCTCTCAAAAAATACAGAGATCATCACATGAATCAGGCCACTGCAATTTACAGTGCATGAAAACCAAAGCCACCTTTCCTAACGTCCTAGTAACTTCCTCTTGGTATTTCACTGGGGACAGGAAGTCAAAATGACAAGTGGGTGGGTTTTACCAATAAGGTGGATACCTTCATCAAGCTAAAGATGTGGGTGTGAAATCTGAGGAAAAGTAAAAACTATCCTATGTAAAGTCAAGAGATGGTATGTACCCGACCACAACTGAATTGCTGTTCACACCATGAATTATTTAAATAATCAGAGTTGATTGCCCACAAATCAACACTCGGACCCTACATAAAATAAAACATGCATTTTTCCCATCACTTTATGAAAGCCCATGTCCACTTCCTTTATCTCAAGGGTAAAGGAATGCACGTATAGGAAGAAGAGTACAATGTTCTAATCTTAAGACACGGTACAGCGGCAGCAGAACGCAAAGAACATGGATTTTGGAATCGTGAAATTGGGTCTTCAATGTTTTCTCTTCCTTTATTAGTTATGAGTCCTTGAGTAAGTTACATGGGCCTTCTAAGCGTCAGTGTTCTTATGTGTGACATTTAATGAGACCGATGCCATGTCTGGCACAGAGTAGGCCATCTGGACACTGCTGTTATTTTAGCCAGTATTTTGTCACATTATCCAGTGGGCAAGAAGAACATTAGCTCCCTTAGGCACTGATAGAGGGTCTCCCAGTCTCATGGCGTGGCCATTCAAAGAGTTCGGTTGTGGAGCTTGCCTCTTCAGAGCTTGTGGGCACACCTACTTTCTAAATTTGGCTTCACTTATTTGTAACTATGGCATTTACCTACTCCTGGTAGCGCTGTTGGGAGTGTAGAGTTAGGTCTATGTTCTCCTCCTCATTTCTGCCAAATACCCAAATCCACTCATCTGCTTATCTTTCTCATTGCAGTAAATGCCACCCTCATCTACTGAGTTTTTTTTAAGATCAAACCTAGGATTCCTTCCTCCTCACCATCTCCATTACCCATTCAGTATATTTGCCAGTCCCTTCTCTCAACTTCCACGTCTACCACCTCCATTCACACTCTCATCATCTCCTCGTCATACTAGACAAGCTCAGTAGATTCCTGCTATCTGTCTTCCACCATCCCATGCCCCATCTCCCTACAGTGGATATCCCAGCCTGCAGCCAGAGTGATAATCTTTTCAGAATTAGATTATATAACCATGGCTCCAAACCTTTCCCTCTGGCCTGGAAGCAAAACCCAGACTCCTAACTGTAGTCTGCAGAGCTCTGCCAGCCCTGTTCTCCCACTAACACAGTGAAGTTGGCCCCACTTTGCTTTTCGCTGCTTCTTGCCCAGCTTGCCGCACCTCTCAGGCCTGATACACTGACTGTTTTCTCCACCCACAAGCCTTATTCCTCTCTCCATGCTTAGCTCTCTCCGATTTTACATACAACTGAAGTATTCACTCCATTACTGTTAACTGCTTCATCCTTGAAGAGTCTGCATTGAAGTTATTTCTATCGGATACCTTCTTCCTGCTTAGTTGTTCACTATCTGCCTCTGTCAATAGAATGTGAGCTTCTTGTAAGAGGGGCCTTCGTTGTCTCATTTTATATTCCCAAAATGCTTAGAATAGTACCTGGCACTGAGGGACAATTGAGTGAATGTTGTTGAATGAAGAAAAGGTCTCTTATCAGTCGTAAGTGTCACCAGTAGTCACATGATGTCAAAGGACGGATGACAACACACGTGCGCTTGGCCAAGCGTGTCGCACAGACCCTGGTGGGAGGAGAGCAACTTCACAGAGTGAGGGACTAGGCTTGTGGGGAGCTGCCCTCTGACTCCCAGCTTTGCCATTGATTCTCTGTAACCTTGGGATGTTACTGATGTGTTCTGGGCCACAAGTTTCTCCTCTTGAATACTAGAGGCTTATATTTGATGTTCTCCTAGTGTCCTTTCCACTCTGGAAATATAGGCACTCCAAGTCTCTATATTCACCACACAAAGTGAGTTAAAACACATGTCAGAGTTTATTATTTTTTGGTTGCAGTAAGGAACTTGTCAGGGTTGGTAAAACAAACAAACTAAAAAAAAAAAAAAAAGTCTTTTGTCAGCCTTTCAAGCCTATGAAATGTGCTAATATATTTATGTAGTAGGTGATACTTTTTGACACCTTCATACACCTAATCTCCTCAGAACATACTTTTCTTACCTTGTCATAGATTGTACAGAGAAGGTATGAAACTTCCCTAGGGTCATACATAACAAGTCAAGAATAGCAAGAAAACCAATTTCTTACTGTAGCATATGTATGCATGTATTACCGTAGAATATGTATACATGTATTTTCTTTATAATCATATTTGGTGGCTTGTGGGATAGATGTAGAAATGAAATTATACCAGCTACACAGATGAGGTTAATGGGTCTGCATAGGCGTTGTGCTATAATGGCATTTCTGAGCTTGCTTTTCAGGAGCCATGGCTAGATACTGGATTTTCTTCACACCTGAGTCCTCACTGGAACCTTCCCAAAGAGAAGGCCACAGAGTTCTGGTGATGAGCTCACTTCCATGTTGCATCACTTGCTTTGGTTCAAGCACTTGCTCCACTCCTACCGCCATGTGACCTTAGATTAGGTACTCACCATCTCTAAGCCTCAGTTTCCTCATCTCTAAGAATGAAGATGAGAAAAATAACATGAATGATACCCACATCATTGGAAGAATAAAAAGTGTTTGAAAATTGCACTCTTTATAACTTTTCAGTTTACCTAAGTTGTTTTGAAATTACAGGGGTGCCTTTCTGAACATAATTTTCATTGTCTTATTATTTGCTGAGAAGAGGGAGTGAGTACATGATGGCATTTTTCTGTGTGTGTGTGTGTTTATGTGTGTGTGTCAGATCAGATGAGAAATACCCAGCGTGCTTTCTATATGGTAGCGGTGATTTCACAGAGAAGATATGAAGCTTCCTAAGACTGGCAAATCATAATCTTGGAATGAGACAGTGGAAATGTTTTAGCCTCTGAACAAAAAAAATAAAAGAAGAGACACAACAGAATTCCTCCACTCTGCCACTTATTTGTGGAGTGGCCATCATCAGGGAAGGTAATCTGAATCTGCATCTCATTTTCTTCTCTGCAAAATAGCTAACATGTTGACCTAACACTATGCATGCATAGTGTGGGGCTGGACATAGCGGCTATTATTATTTAAGGAGCCTATCCCCCTGCAGGCAGAGCTAGAGACTATATGTACATGTGAGCAAGGTATACAGTGTTCTGAAAAGGAGAAACTACTTCTAGTTAGGTGAACACCTTTTCCAGAGGTTTCCTATGGAAAAGCACTTCTTCTTTGTGGACATGACATGGGTAGGAGTCATTCTGAGTTGAGGGAAGTGATGGGGAAAGGCATGAAGGGAAGATTGACCCTCAGAGAATGGGGGAGACATTGTAGAAATAAAACAGTTAAAAGTTCTTGCTACTTATTTCAGATAAAGAGTCACAGAGGATGGAAAGAAAAAAAGACAGAAAGGAGGAAGGAAGGAAGGAAGGAAGGAAGGAAGGAAGGAAGGAAGGAAGGTAGGAAAGAAGGAAGGAAGGAAGGAAGGAAGGAAGGAAGGAAGGAAGGAAGGAAGATGGAGATCTTCCTATATTTCAGATACTTCTCAGCATGCTTCTATAGATTAACTCATCTACTTTCACTGAATGAAGACATTTGAACTGGTGAGGGATATAAGAGGAAGGTTAACCCTGTGGATGGAGGCAGAGAGAACCCATTGAGTCTGGAGGAGACTAGGTAGGCATCTATCTTGGTGGTCTGGGGAAGAGTTAAAAAGCATGGAGGTGATGGGTCGTAGGAATAGAAAGATAAGTAAAGACACTAACACTTAGATGAAAGCACTGGTACAGCCTGGTGAGTTATTGGTTTCAGTGAACCACGTAGAGTCTAAAACAGTACTGAACAATGAAAATATAGCACAAGCCACATGGGCAATTTGAAATTTTCTAACAGCCACACGTTAAATATAAAAAGAAATAGGTGAAATTAATTTTAATAATATGTCATTTTTATGGCAAGAGATCCAAAGTGATATCATTGTAACATGTAATTAGTAAAAAAAAAAATTAATACACTCTTTTACATTATTTTTTATACCAAATCTTCAAAATTTGGTGCATATTTTGCATTTACAGCACATTTTAATTCACAGCATTTTACTGTACTGAATACTGTAGGCAACTATAATATAATGGTAAATATTTTTGTATCTAAACATACCTAAATATGAAAAAAGAATGGTAAAAATACAAGATAAGAGATAAAAATGAGCTGGGCACGGTGGCTCAGACACCTGTAATCCCAGCTACTCGGGAGGCTGAGGCACAAGAATCACTTGAATGCCGGAGGCAGAGGTTGCAGTGAGCCGAGATTATGCCACTGCACTCCAGTCTGGGCAACAGAGTGAGACTCGGTCTCAAAATAATAATAATAATAGTAATAAATAAAAAGTACACTGTATAGGGCACTTACCATGAACAGAGTATTCAGGACTGAATGTTGCTTTGGGCGAGGCGGAGAGGGAATGGTGTGTGAATTTGAAGGTCTAGGAAATTACAAGGTGCCACTGTACACTTTATAAACACTGCACACTTAGGCTCCACTACATTTGGAAACTTATTTTTTCTTCAATAACAAATGAACATTAATTTACTGTAACTTTTTAACTTTGTAAACATTTGCATTTTTAACCTTTTTACTCTTTTATAATAACACAACTGAAAGCACAAACACATTGCACACCTGTACAAAAATATTTTCTCTCTTTTCATTCTGTAAGCTTTTTTCTATTTTTTAATGTTTTAATTTTATTTTTATTTTTAAACTTTTCTTTGGTTAAAAATAAAGACAAATACACATACTAGCCTAGGCCTGCACAGAATCAGGATTATCATAATCACTGTCTTCTATCTCCACATCTTGTCCCACTGGAAGGTCTTCAGAGGCAATAACACGCATGAAACTGTTGTCTTTTATTGTAACAATGCCTTCTTCTGGAATTCCCCCTGAAGGGCCTGCCTGAGGCTGTTTCACGTTTTTTTTTAATAAGTGGAAACAGTAAACTCTAAAATACTGATAAAATTGTATAATAAATGCATAAACCAAGAACATAGTCCACTTATTATTATGATAAAGTATTAGGTACTATACATAATTAAAAGTGCCATACTTTCATAGAACTGGCAATGAAGTAGGTTTGTTTTCACCGGTATGTACACATGAGTAATTCATTGCACAATAACTTGAAAAAGACTACTACATCGCTGGGGAATACAAATTTTTCAGCTCCGTTATAGTATTTTTAAAATATATATATTATACTTCAAGTTCTGGGATACATGTGCAGAACGTGTATACATAGGTATACACATGCCATGGTGGCTTGCTGCACCCATCAATCCGTCATCTACATTAGGTATTTCTCCTAATGCTATCCCTCCCCTTGTCCCACACCCCCTGACACGCCTTGGTGTGTGATGTTCCCCTCCCTGTGTCCATGGTTCTCACTGTTCAACTCCCACTTATGAGTGAGAACATGCACTATTTTGCTGAGAATGATGGTTTCCAGTTTCATCCATGTCTCTGCAAAGGACATAAACTCATCCTTTTTTATGGCTGCATAGTATTCTATGGTGTATATGTGCCACATTTTCTTTATCCAGTCTGTTACTGATGTGCATTTGGGTTGGTTCCAAGTCTTTGCTATTGTGAAGAGTGCTGTGATAAACATACGTGTGCATGTGTCTTTATAGTAGAATGATCTATAATCCTTTGGGCATATAGCCAGTAATGGGGTTGTTGGGTCAAATGATATTTCTGGTTCTAGATCCTTGAGGAATCAGCTCCGTTATAATCTTATGGGGCCACCCTTGTATATGCGATCTGTTGTTGACCAAAATGCCATTCTGCAGCACATGACTGTATATATGTTTTTATATAAATGTGTGTGTATTATAACAGCTGTTAAATATGATCTTGTTAGTCCAGTTATATAAATAAGAAAATGGAGACTTAGAGGTGAAGTAAATTGCCCCAGGTCTTACACAAAGGATGGGATTCTAGGTAGATCTAACCTCAAAGCCCATGCTTCTAAAAGTCACAGACACATGTCAAGAGAGAATGAAGGTACAGCAGGATTAGGAGACCCTGAGTGCAGATACTTTGGCTCTATGTGATGGTTCTGCCAAATGAGGAGGGAGATGTTTGCCAAATAGAACATACTATACGTAGTTGATTACAAATGTCATATGTATTCACATGTCAAATAAACTCTTACCTATATATTATTGCATATGCTATACATATATGTATGTATATATGCACTTTACATGTTTTTTCTGGTTCCTAAGTAATCTTTATGTAGGAAACACTTAAAATATGGAAATAGAAAAAGGAAAGCTGTTAACATTAGCCCAGCTTTTGAGTCTAACAGCTGCAGTGGGCCAGGCTTTGTGGTATTTTCAGTTCCTAGTACACCCAAATTACAAAACCATCTGAGTTAATCCTTAGAATCCCGTGAGGTGTAGGTTATTACCAAGGAACAAACGCAAGTTCAAGAGGTTAAGTAAAGTAAGAACCATGTGACCCTATCTGTATCTATAGGATTACACTCGAATCTAGTAAAACCTGTTACAGTTAAATCCCACTGCATGGAAAGACAAAAACAATCCTTGCTTAAATCAGCCATGTTGCTAGCTGCCCAGACACCAGTTAGACATTCGCTTGAACTGAGACAAGCCTAGACTGGATTTTAACTAGTAAACCAGTATTATATAGACACCGTCTGAAGCCACTCAAAAGATATCTGGGTAATCATTCCATAAGATGCCCCCCAAAAATAAAAAGCTAAATCTTCCTGTGAATGCATCACTGACAAGGAAAAGGAACCAGGTAAGAAGAAAATCAGAAACAAAGTTGTCGACACTGTAACAATTTATCTGTATATTTAGCAGAATTTTTTCATTAGAATTTAGAAAGGATAAAAGGTTAGGATATTGGAGTATTTGCAGAATCCATCTTGGGAGCATTGAGGTTGCGGCGTAGGGAGAAAGAGAGGGAGGAAAGGAAGGAAAATCCTTTGGGGAATTGGCTCTGGGTTAGAAACCTCTACTCTGCTTCATTTTTTATCTTGAGTAAATATAGACAGATTCTCAACGTGGAGACATGATCTTAGGCACATAACCTTGTGATCTTCCCAAGGGCCATACATTATGATGATGAAAAACAAGAGTCCATGATAATGACCCACAGCTATTTGAAATGGCAACATTCCACAATGAATTCCTCCTTTCTTAAAGGAAGACAGGGATATGGTGGCAGTGGGAGCTCAGAGTTGGCAATAGGAGCTCAGAGTTGGCAATTTCTTGGCAGCTAAGAAGCTCAACAGGGATGAACACTTTGGGGCTAAAATTGAAATACAAATTCATCTTTCAAGTGAAACTTTTCTAACTCTCTGAGTTTTCAAAAGCAGTAACTGGGTCATATTTATTTCTGAATACCTCTAGAGCCATTTTAGTGACTGGCACAAAGTAGGTGCCTCTCCCATATTTTCTTGGATATGAAAATCCTGTGAGAATATGATCCAAAAAAGCACTTTGAAGACAGTAATTGGAATTCTTATATGAGACACAAATAGGTGACGGGGCATGGTGGCTCACACATTTAATCTCAGAACTTTGGGAGACTGAGGTGGCAGGATTGCTTGAGCCCAAGTGGTCAAGGCTCCAGTGAGCTATGATTGTGCCACTGCACTCCAGCCTGGGTGACAGAGTGAGACCCTATCTCTAAAACAAAAAACAAACAAACAAACAAACAAAAACAAAAAAAGGAAAAGAAAAAGCTTAAGTGTGGTGCAATCACAACAAGGTAAAAAGAAACAAAACTCCAAAACAGAACATCTTAATGGCTTAAAACAACATGCTTTCATTTCTCAAGTAGGCCAGATATGTTTCATGAATTGGCTTGGGGCTCTGTGTTAAGTCTTCTCCTCCCAGTACCCGGAGTGATAGACTAGCACCTCTCTCAAGTGTTGCTGGTCACCTTGGCAGGTGCAAAGAGGGCTCTGGAGTACGTCAAACCTGCTGCAGTCTGGGAATGGCACATGTCACTTCTGCTTATAGCCCATTGCCCTGAATGAAATATATGCAGTCCCCAGGGGATGAGGCAGTTTGTTTGTTTGTTTTGTTTTTGTTTTTGTTTTATTTGAGACAGAGTTTTGCTCTTATCGCCCAGGCTGGAGTGCAATGGCATGATCTTGGCTCACTGCAACCTCTGCCTCCCAGGTTCAAGCGATTCTCCTGTCTCAGCCTCCCAAGTAGCTGGGATTACAGGCATGTGCCACCACGCCTGACTAATTCTTGTATTTTTTAGTAGAGATGGGGTTTCACCACGTTGGCCATGCTGGTCTCAAACTCCTGACCTCAGGTGATCCACCCGCCTCAAGCCTCCCAAAGTGCTGGGATGACAGGCGTGAACCACTGCACCCGGTCAGGAAGTTTAATCCTACCGTGTGCTCAGAAGGTGAAGAGACAGAAGTAATTGGTGCATCACCCTAATGTCTATCAGCCAGTGAGATCACAACAAACCAACACACAAAAAACAAAAACAGGGAAAAAAGGAAAATATCATATCCAAAAAGAGACTTGAAACCAAAGGGTATATTTGCAATATTGTCTCTCCCTTTTTATCTACTATAAAGTGAATCATTCCTTAATGTGTGGCACATGAGAGAAAAATCCATCAGACCTCTGAAGTACTATGAACTATTTCTAAACCTGTAACTCTATTTATAGATCCTCATGTAATCATGAATATGAATATCCTGAATTTTAGTTTCAGCTAACATCAAATATTTGGTTAATGTCAAAATTAGCTTTACTATTTAGTTAATATTATAGTTTCAGTGTTAGTTCATGCTAATGTCAACATCAACTGACGAGCAAATATTTGCAAAATATTATTTTATTCCCTTTTTTAGGAAAAGCAAAGCAAATTTTCAAAATTAACTTTGTGATTAGTCACAAAGCCCTCACATACATGTGGATAAAACTGGCTCCATATACATGTTGATGTGTAGCTAAAAAATATTATACATATTTATTGATACAGCATCCCATTTAATGCTGCTTTTATGAATCTGTGGCCTCTGAAATAGTTTGCATACGTGTGTTTTTGTGTACATGTATTTTTAATGGAAAAAACAAACTGTAAAATACTTTAAAGAGGTTTATTCTGAGCTGATATGAGTGACCGTGGCCAGGGTAAAATATAACCCAAAGAAACCCCAAGTAAGTAGTTCTGAAGTGGTTGGGTTACAGTTTGATTTTATACATTTTAGGGAGACAGGAGTTACAGGCAAACATACAAGTCAATCTATGGAAAGTATACAATGATTTGACCCAGAAAGTTGGGACATCTTGAGTCAGGGGCTTAGAGGTTATAGGTGGATTAAGAGATTCTTTAATTTGCAATGGGTTAGAGGAGGAAAGCTTTGTCTAAACATTTGGAGTCAGCAGAAAGAAATATTTAAGGTAAGGAGGTCTGTTAACCAATACACTGGGTGAGAGTGACTTGTAGGGGTGGGTGACTTAACCCTTGTCTGGCATGGGCTTAGGTCTTATTTATTATTTAGTATCTTCTTGTCACAAAGAATTTGTTTTGTTAGTCTTTGTAATATTAATGCTGGTCAGTTGTGCCTAAACTCCAACAGAGAGGTGTCATCACAAGGCGTGTCTGACCTCCCTTCCCGTCATGGCCGGGAATTCAGTTTTTCAGATTTCTCTAGAGTCCCTTTGGCCAAGGCGCGAGGGGTCTGTTCAGAGTTGAGGGGATCTTAGGGTTTTATTTTTGTTTATGGCATAAAATGGTACACCGCTATGCACTGTTGACATATTTTTCCTCATCCCCTGAATGCTGTCCTACTCTCTGGCAGCTGGCCAGTGAGGGCCGTCGCCTCACTCTGCAAGTGCCCACGGTGGTGAGTGTTCTTTCGAACCATCCTGTAGGGAGCACATCCCAGCAGCTTGCGTTTCTTTCCCACACTGACCTCTTCTGCTGCTGCATATTTTGTGCTTGAAATTGCTGTTTGGATTCCTCAAGACTTTCAAAGATGTTCAGGATGGTGCATGAACTATAGCAAAGAACTAAAGGGAGGCTATTACTCTGGATGTTACATACACATTTTATGATAGCTTGATGTGCTTTATGAAAAACGATGGGGAAAACATTCGCAGTGATTGGGCAGTTAGAGATGGATAGAAGTCCATTGATACTATGAAGGACTTTAAACATCTTGGTAGCTGGGGAAGATTAACCAAGGAATGAACTAGAAGAACAGATTGCCCCAGGACAGTTTATGACTGCATGCAATTTGAATGCATCTCTATAGGGTCTGCTAAGACCATTATAGTCCTGATTGATTAGCACCAGAAAAGCATTTCTACTTCCTGCTAAATGGAGGATGGCTGCTCTGTATAGTCTCAGAAGATTGTTTAATCTACACATGTGTACTCCAGGTGCCACAGAATTCTACGTCCTTGATTTGACAACTCAGGTCTGTGCTGTCTTCCTGATACTATGCTTTTCACAGCCTGAATATGAGAGTATCTTTGTCACTGAGCAACAGTGTTCACGTATGTAATCCTGCTCATTGCACCTGCTCCTTGCCATTTTGGTCAAGGTAAATATAATGCCTCTTCCAGTCATTCATCAGTACCATTGGGTTTTTGTGGGTGTGCTCTTCCCTGCCTCAGGGCAATGCTAATTTCATTTCTCATCCTCCACCATGCCTGAATACACAGTTTACCTAAAGGTTAAGAATTATGAGTCTAATTAAGAGGATGGAGCAATTCTACTACATTAACATTAATAGTGCATGGAAAGCACTCCCCGTGGCTTCATTTTTTAAGCAGTAGCCATTTCCATGTCTATTCTCTCTCCCTTATTTCTTCTTCCTGCATCACTTAATGAAAATGTAATGGTAGCAATGGCACCTATATTGATGAAAGAGAAAAAGTGATAATTGTTCCTGCTTGTCTCTTTCTAATTTCTCCTGTAAGGGAAGCTAAGAGCGGCATCCTTGAGACAGGTTTGCTTTACTGATCAAAGGCAGTCCTTGAGAGAAATGACCCAGAGGATGAGGAATTGTCAAGAAAGCTCTGCGGCAGGCAAATATGATGGAACTAGTTCATCAAATGGTAAAATGTGAACTTCCCTTTCATCCTGGAATTGAAAGGTCATTACAGGAGAGAGTGAATGTTATGAAGGTTAAATATGAGTGACTGCTGGTGATGTATCAGGGAATTCCCTGGCCTTGTAAGGCTGTCTGATATCAGGCTCTCTTGGCCTGTTTCAATTTATACACAACCATGAGGGCCTCAGACCCATCCATTAAAGTGTGCTGTAGTCATACATTTAGGTAGGAAAATTATTTGGCATCAGGGGCTTCCACAGTGAGCAGGCCAAGAGATTCCACTAGGTTATGGATTTCCCTCTCCCTGAGGGAGGCATAAATGGCAGAGTAGCTGAGAGATCTTAAACAGTTAACGGGAAGGTTTGGGACCAGCTGTTTAGCATGACAAGCATTCCAGAGGCATTGAGGGGCAAGGAGCAAATTGAGCCTGTGTTGAATCATTACTAGAAAGAAAGAAATTGCCCTGGAAACTGTGTATCAGGGAGAGAGGCCTTCATAATTACTTTATCTACCCGGACTTGCCAAGCTCCATCCTATCTTCGCTCTTGTTTCCCTCCACAGGCCCTCCCTGCTACTCTGTGCTTGAGCGCAGGAATTCTCAACGTATGAAACACAGGAAAGGTTTATGCGGTGCATGGATGGGATTTTTAAAAACATCATTTTTTTCTATTTTAATGTGTTATAAAAATATATACCATCAGCACTTAAAATTTATAATTTCAAATCTCTTGTTACCAAGAGCATAGTGTAAGTTAAAAAGAAGTTAGTAATTCATGTCAATTAACTTAAAGAGATTTGAAGCAAGTGGTCGTTCGGGTAGAAATGGCAACAAACTTGAAGATGCTTCTGGAATGAGAGAAGGAATGAGGGAAGGTTAGGAAGTGCTAGGACACTTTTCCTTCCTTAAGCACATCCTTTAAGCCTTACTCACTTGCTCCTCTTCCCACTTCCAGAGGTGCCTTCTTCCTGCAGTCCTGCTGGTAACATTAATTTTGCTTTCCCAGCTCTGCCTCCTCTGTGAAGCCCACCCTGATTTATTCAGAATAATTCAGCATGTGTTCTTTCTGCTCCCTTTGTACATAGTTCATATTTTCATCGAATTATTCACTCACTTTCATTTCAGTCAGTTGCACACCTGGAGATGTTATGCAAGTGGTATTCATTTTTATATCCTCAGGGAAAGGACCTGCATTTGGGTGATATTAAATGATTAGTTTTGAGCACACGAGTTATTCATATCCTTTCTTATCAAAGTCCTCAACAAGCTCTACAGCTGCCAAATCCCATGGCAATACTAGAACGTTTCTTGATTTAGTGGCATTTGACACAGTTGACCATGTCCTATTTTGAAACACTTGCTTTGCTTAACTTCTAGAATGTGATACCCTCCAGTGTAGTCCTGCCTCTGACTGTACTGCTGCTGCCTTTATTGTTGGCTCCGTTAAACAAGAAGGAGGTCTTAGGGCTCAGCCCAGGGCTCTCTTCTTCATCTATGCATTCTTCTTGGATTGCCATTCAGTCACATGCTGGAGAATATCAAATTTAGATCTCCAGCCAAGATTCCTTTTCTGAATACAAGATACATATATCCACCTGCCTACTGGTCTTATGATGTCCCAAAATAATTTCCTGATCTTCTTCCTCCAAATCTGTTCTTCCAGCATTCTTTCCCAATCTTTGCAAATAGCAACTCATTCTTCCGGGCACTCAGACCAAAAAACTTAGGAGTTATCCTTGGTTCCTCTCTTTTTCCCATACTTTCTCATAATAACGTTCCTAACCCAACTGGCTGTCTTTGAAACAGATGCAAAATTTAAGCATTGTGTTCACTGCACTGGCCACTCCCAGGCCCAAGAGGCATCATCTGCCTTTTTGATTATTATGATTGCTTCTTCCCAAACACCTTTCAGTTTGTTGTTAACATAGAGGGACAAACTGCCCACAATGTCTGTGTGTCTCCTGAGTTCAGTAATCCAGTGCCCATCCCCATCCCCATTTCATTACTCATAGCAAGACCAGTTGCCTTCTCAGACCTTCCATGTTCTGGACACGCTGGATGTCTTTATATTCTTCCTCCCTCCCTCGCTTCCTCCCTCTCTCCCTTCCTCCCTCTCTTTCTCTCTTTCCTTCTTTCCTTCTTTCTTTCTCTTTATTTCTTTCTCTTTCTTTCTTTCTTTCTTTTTCTTTCTTTTCTTTCTCTTTCGTCCTTTCTTTCTTTTGTTTCTCTTTCTTCCTTTCTTTCTTTCTCTTTCTTTTCTTTCTCTTTCTTCCTTTCTTTCTTTTCTTTCTCTTTCTTCCTTCCTTTCTTTTCTTTCTTTCTTTCTTTCTTTCTTTCTTTCTTTCTCCTTCTTTCTTCTTTCTCTTTCTTTCTTTCTTTGTTTCTTTCTTTCTAGTTATGTTGGTGAATATGAAGCATATCTCACTGTGGTTTTGATTTTCATTCTCTAATAATTAATGATGTCAGGTATCTTCTCATGTACTTGCTGGCCATCTGTGTGTCTTCTGTAGAAAAATGTCTACTCGCTCCTTTGACCTTGTATAATTGAGTTGTTTGTCTTTTTGTTGTTGCACTGTAAAAGTTCTTTATCTCGGATACTAGACACTTATTAAACATATGATTGCAAATATTTTTTCCCACTCTGTCTATCTTTTCACTTTATTGATATTGTCCTTTGATGTAAAGTTTCTAATTTTGATGAAGCCCAATTTATCTATTTTGTTGTTGTTGTTGTTGTTGTTTGTACTTTTGATGTCAAAGCTAAAATCTGCCTTAAAAGTGTTGTACTTGTTGTTCCCCTGACTGCAAATCTCTTTTCCAATTTACCACATGACTTGCTCCTTCACCTCTTTCAAAACTCCATATAAATAGAACCTTCTTAGCAAGCTTTATTTCTGTTCACTCTATTTAAAATTGCAGTCTTTTCTGGACACAGCAACCCCAGGCCCCTTTTTTCCACTTTATTTTTCCGCAGCACTTATTTTCATATGTTATAATTTACTTACTTATGTAGGCATGTTTTTAGACTTAAGCTTCCTAAGTCAAAGGTTAGTGTCTGTTAATGTGTGATTGTATTTTCCATGCCCAGAGCACAGCTTGCTACAGAGGAGGTGCTCAATACACCCGACTGGCAGGGGAGTTCAGTCTGTCGCCACGGGCCTGATTCTTCCTGTGTAAAAGCAGTTTTATCTGCCTTTTCTCACCCATCCTTGACCTTAACTGTTACTTTATCATTGGTATAATTATTAGCATAATCATCACTACCAAGAAATGTTTAGAAAGGTTCCACTTCTTCATGGTGTAAACTCAGCATAGGCATAGAAGCACATATCTGGGATTTCCCAAGACAATCCTGATTTAAAAATAAGTTTATTGGAGAATGTAATCCAATTTTTGTTTTCAAAAAACAAAGGCATAAGAAACAGCAATTCTACATTTTTGCTCCTGAGCTGAGTGACATTATAGCAATGGCATGGTCTCTCTGAACCACAGTTTTCTCACCTGTAAAATGAGGTTGTTGTGAGGATTCAAGAAAATTATTTTTGTAAAGAGAAAGGAGGAAAAAATGTAATAATGTAATACTCATGGCCCTATAATTTAATTTAAGTGATCTTTCAAGACTTTACAAAAAACAGAATTTTCTGGATTCTTTGCTTTTCTCTTTTGTTTCAGGAATGTGCTATGAATGCTAACTTTAATCTTAGAGACTCTTTTTAAAATTTTTATTTATTTATTTTTTTGAGATGGAGTCTCACTGTGCTGCCCAGGCTGGAGTGCAGTGATACGATCTTGGCTCACTGCAGCTTCTTCCTCCCAGGTTCAAGCAATTCTCCTGCTTCAGCCTCCCAAGTACCTGTGATTACAGGTGTGCACCACCATGCCTGGCTAATTTTTTGTATTTTTAGTAGAGACAGGGTTTCACTATGTTGGCCAGGCTGGTCTCGAACTTCTGACTTCAGGTGATCCTCCAGCTTCGGCCTCCCAAAGTGCTGTAATTACAGGCATGAGCCACCACACCTGGTCATGACTCTTTTAAAGAAAGCAAAAGACCACCATTTTAGATATACCCAGTGAGACTTGTGTTCATGTGTTAACTATGCCATCACAGAGTTCCACAGACTAGTAGCTTAAACAACAGAAATTTGTTTTACCTCCTCACATTCCTGAAGGCTAGAAACCAAGATCAAGGTGTGAGCAGGATTGGTTTATTCCAAGACCTCCCATTTTGGCTTGGAGGTGGCCACCCTCTCCTGGTGTCTTCACATGACCTCACCTCTGTGTGTGTCACTGTCCTAATCTTACAAGGACACCAGCCATATTAAATAAGGGCCCATCCATTTGCCCTCATTTTACTTTAATTATCTCTTTAAAGGTTCTTTCTCCAAAGACAGTTGCATTCTGAGGCATTGGGTATTAGAAATTCAATATATGAATTTAGGAAGACACAGGTTAGCTTATAACATTGAAAAAATATGCAGGAGGAAATTTTTGTAAAATTTTTCACTTTATCAATGCGCTGAAAAGAAAGAAATACTGAAAGTCAAAAAAAAGTGTAGGAGAATGTAAATCCATCATTGAGGTTGGCTTCTACCTTGACAGCATGTGCCTAATACAGGTGATCTTGACTTTTGGTCCCCAAGGCCTTTAGGATCCCAAGAGCAGAGGACATTTCTTAGGGCACATCTAAGGCAAGGAGTTCAATGAGAGATGCTAACTTCTCATGCTTTATAAAACCAAAATATAAAGGAGAAACTTGAAGTCAATTCCCAAGGGAAAATACAGAAAATTTCCTGTACCAATCAGGATGGAGTAAAAATCTCTCTTATAAATATGTTCAATAAGTGTGTGTACATTTAAAAAAGACTAAAATATGAGTAAGAAACGATTTCAAGTGACCAAGATTTAAAGAAATATAATTTCTCAAAATTAAAAATATAATAATTAAAACTGAAAGCACAAGGGATAAACTTAAGAGATAATTAGAAGTGACTAAAAAGAGAATTACAGAACTAGAAAATAGTTCTGATAAGAAATTACCCAGAATGTATCACAGAGCAAAGAAATAGAAAATAGAAAAAATATGTAAGTGATGGAGAATAAAGTTGTAATGGCTAACATATATCTAATTGGCATTTTGGTAAGAAACTCCTTCCTGAGACACCATGCAAAATGTAAATTGTGTGCTTAATTTTATTTGCTAGTAAACCTGGCAAATAATACTTTAAATGGTAGCTGTTATTAGCAGTATTGAACTTATTAGGAGCAATAACATTTCTGTCTTAAGAGTCGAGTATACAATCTTAAAACAGTACATTATCTTAAAAAAATAACACATTTAAAAGCACCAACACGTTCTCAGAATGTGCTTTCCTAATGAATTTAATTCGATGATTGCAGTTGCAGTGATGGCACTCTGATGATGATGACTAAGATGAGCAATAATGAATGAGGAATTTGCAATTTTTGATAGGGCAGTAGTAACACAATGTCATAAACAATATCAAGGTACTTGAGAGCTACAGTTTTTATTTTTTTTTCCTAGCTCTCATCTTGATTTCGTGGGTATTTTAGATAACTTACGTTTCTTGAAGGCCTCACGCATGCGGGTACATGTTAATATTTCCAACAGGCTTTGTTTTTGAGACCCACTTTTGTACATAATAAATTATCTACCAGGACAATTAAAGTGGCATCCTTTTATTAAATACCTACTCTGTGTCAGAAAACCAGGCCTCAAACTGTGGGCATTATGTAATTTAATTATCACATACTGTTTTTCTGATTTTATAGAGAAGCATCCAAGGCATAGAGAAAGTAATTTCTGCAGAGTCCTACAGCATTAAAAAAAAAGAGAGAGAGAGATCCTCTAGACATTGTTTCTGACTCCAGTGCCCTAAAATATTTTCACAATGACGAGGTACTCAGTTTTAACTTTTATTAAGATATATTTAATAAGACATAAAATGTACCACAAAAATGTATAATTTAGGGTTTTTAGTATATTCAGAGTTGCAAATATCACCACAATTGAATTTTAGAATATTTTCACATGCCCAAATAATATCTTCTACGTATTTTCAGTCATTCTCCATTCCTGCTCCCACCTTGCCCCATTCACCACGGTGTCCCAGCCCCAGCAGTGATTTCATCCCTGTTTTACTGATTTTAGTCTTCTCTCTTTTCTTCTTGCTCAGCCAAGCTAAAAGTTTATCAAATGTTTTGATCTTCTCAAATAATCAACTTTTAGTCTTATTGATTTTTCTCTATCATTTTACTATTATCTATTTCATTTATTTGTGTGCTAATCTTTAATATTTTCTTCCTTCTCCTTGATTTTGGCTTAGTCTGAACTTCTTACTTTAGATTTTTAAGGCTAAAGGTAAGGTTGTAGATTTGAGATCCATCCTTCCCTCCTTCTCTCCCTCACTCCCTCCCTCCTTCTCTTCTTCCCTTTCTTCCTTCCTTCTTTCCTTCCTTCCTTCCTTCCTTCTTACCTCCCTCCCTCCTTTCTTCTTTCTTTCCTTCCCTCCCTTCTTTCTTTCTCTCTCTCTTTCTTTCTCTCTCTCTCTGTCTCTTTCTTTCTTTCTCTCTCTCTCTGTCTCTTTCTTTCTTTCTCTCTCTCTCTGTCTCTTTCTTCCTTTCTTTCTTTCTTTCTTTCTTCCTTCCTTCCTTCCTTCCTTCCTTCCTTCCTTCCTTCCTTCTCATCTCCTCCTACTCCTTCTTCTTCTTAAATACAGGCATTTACAACAATAGATTTTCCTCTAGGCATATTTTCTTGCATTCCAAAAAGTTTGGATATGTTCTGCTTTTGTTTTCTTTGTTTTGTTTTTGTTTCTTTGTTCCAGAGTTTTTCTTATTTCCATTGTGATTTCTTTTTGACCAATTGGTTATTTGGAAGTGTATTGCTAAATTTCCACTTGTTTGTAACCTTTTCAAGTTTAAGTTGTTGATTTTGAATTTAAAGTTTAGAATTTGGGTAACATAATTTTTATGACTTTAAATTCATTAAATCTTGTTTTATTTTTAAGCAAATGGTCTATCTTGGATAATTTTTGTTGTGTACTTACAAGATTATGCATTCTGTTGTTATTTGGAGTTTTCTATTGATGTTTTTTTTTAAGATATTCTATGTGCTTGATCTTCTGCCTACTTCTATTTATTTTTAACACAAGAGCATTGAATTCTCAACTATTATTGTTAAACTGCCCATTTCTTAAACTTTGTTTGTGTATATGTCTCTATTTTAGGACTCTGTTTTTAGTTGTATATATGTTTATAATTGTTTTATTTTCCTGACGATTTTCTCTTATTATTATAAAATGTCCTTCTTTGTCATTATAACAATTGATTTCTTAAAATTTATTTTCTCTAACATTATTCTGTGGCTAAACTAATGTTAACTCTCTTTTATGGTTATGCTTGCATGGTATATCTTTTACCATCTATTTATTTCCAACATATTTCTGTCTTAGACAGTATATATCAATCATCTTTTAAATATTCTCCCTTTTTTATATCAATCTCTACATTATGATTGAGTAATTTAATTCACTTATATTTAATGTAATTATAGATCTGACAGGATTCCCACTTGCCATTTTTCTTTTTTATTAGAGCCTATTTTTCAATCTGATTATCCTGGGAATTACAATTGACATCTTATTTTTAAACAATCAAGTTTGCATTAATCCTAACTCAATTTCAATAGTATGCAAAAGCTTTTATGCAACATATTTTATTTTTTCTTTCATCCATTCTATATTCATTATAATGCAATTTACATCCGTATATAAGCCCACTAATACAGTTTAGTATGCATTGCTTTGTGCAGTTAGTTGGCTTATTTGTTGAGATACTGTTAATTCTTTAGGCATATTTTTATGTATTTATTTGAACATATTTATAAAAGCTGATTTAAAGTCTTTGTCTAATTAGTTCAACATTTGGGCTTCTTTAGGAGCAGTTTTTATTGACTTTTGTTCTGTGTATGGGATATAATTTCCTGTTTATATCTAGTAATGTGTTTCTTGAAAATAGGACATTTCCGATAATATAATGTAGAAATTCTGAAATACAGATACCCTTTCTCCCCAGGTTTGTTTTCTGTTGTTTTTATTATTGCCGATGATGTTGCTGACCTGGCTGGGAGCACCCCCAAGAGTTCTACCTTGTGGTTTTTATCATGTTGGGCTGTTTCTATAAGTTCCCACATGTCTTAAGTCTCTGCCTTTTTGTTTGTCTAGTTTCCCACTGTTGTCTTACATCCCCATCTTTGTTCCCATCTAGTTCTCATCCAGGTTTGTAGGATCCTCCCTTACTGTCATTTGGTGCATATGCCTGGGGCCTGGTGATCAATAGGAATCCGACCTAAGGATGACATTGTTCATGACCGCCTCTCCAGGAAGGTTCCATAGCAGTTAAATCTGTACTGATTATGCCTGAATATGTCAGGAATTTCCCCTTTATCCTTTCTCCCTTCTTATCAGCATGTAGCTGGCTACATTCTGACAATTTAACCACAGAATGAGCGATTCCTAGGTATCTTAAGAGACATTTCAGGACGTTCCTCTCTGCATAGCTATCGCCCCTCCTCTCTGCTGGTACCTAACTGCATGTTTCAGGTGGTTTCTGAGGCACAAGATTTTCCAGAGTTTCCTCCCCAAGAGGCTTCCTTTTCTGCTCACGACTGTCTGCCTGCTCTAACAATTCCAGAATGTGAGGGTTTGGACCTAGTGTAGGACTTGATGCTCAGCATCGTTAAATGTTATGTCCTGTGATGGGAGTTGACTGGCCCAAAAAGGATTCCTGAGGTGAGGGTAGAAAAGTGGGAACTACAGCAGATGGAACCCCCTGTGATGGAAAGGAGAGGCCAGGAAAAGAATGCACCATTCTTGCCATGGTCTCCTTCTCCGACTGTCCTTGGGCGAGATATTTGGCTTCTCTGTGCTCCTTCCATGCTCATACTTATCTTTACTCCAGCTCCAATTGCCTGGTAGCTTAACTGTTGCTTCTGCTTCTTCACTAGAAGATAAATTCTCTCAAGGGCAAGACAAATGTCTGGTTGCCTCTTTGCATCCCTGTGACTCAGCACAATGCTTGGCATGCTATAGGCACTCAATAAATGTTTATGAAGTAAAGTCAACTACAGACACCTTTCATTTCAGAATCTCCAACATAGGATAGGCGGGGCATAGTAAACTCTGCAACAAACCTGTTTCAGGCACGAAAGCAGAAAGGGAACTGTCAGCTCCACCTATATCTTCTTTATCAGAGGGATGAATGGCCAGAGGCAAAGTCACAGAAGACAGGCAAGCATTGACAAGGCACAGAGGTATGCAGCAACTTCTGGTTTGAGAGGAGCCTCTGTGGTAAGCAAGATAAATAAAACTGGTAAATGACGGATCTCCTCAAGGAGCTGAGCTGAGCTAAGAGCTAGTCTTGGCTGCTGGTGCACACATCAGGAAAGCAGTATTTGAGACCCAGGAGTCTTGTTCTTTGTTAATAGGAAGATCTGGCTATGTCGCCTCATTTTTATTGTATTGAAAATAATCACTAACATCATTATCGTCTCATCCCTTCTGATTCTGAAGCACTTTGACATTTATAAAACAATCACGTATGGTGACCCTCATAGAGGACAGACACCCTTTAATCTCTATTTTACAGGTGAGGAAACAGGAGGTTTTTCCAAATCATTAATTATGATAAATGACAGAGTTGATCGTAGAACCCAAAATGCTGGCTAATGGTCCCATATCTTTTTTAGGGGATGGGGAGTGGGGGACAAGGTCTCTGTCATTAAGGTTGGAGTGCAGCGATGCAATCATGGTTCACTACAGCCTCCAGCTCTCTGGCTCAAGTGATCCTCCCACCTCAGCCTCCTGAGTACCTGGGACTGCGGGCACCACCATGCCAGGCTAATTTTTGTAATTTTTGTAGAGATAGGGTCTCAATATGTTGCCCAGGCTAGTCTCAGATGCCTGGGCTCAAGTGATCTGCCCACCTCGGCCTCCCTAAGTGTTGGGATTACAGGTGTGAGCCACCTCACTGGCCTCATATCTTATTACTGTTTGTCTTGAGTTCAAAGCAAGATGCATTTGTTTGCTAATTTCTTTGTGTACATGGCTGTTTGTCTTCTCAAAAAGTTCAAGACCCCCGCCCCCGCAACTCTGCAGCAGTCTCCGTATTTCTACCCATTGTTTATCCTACGGATACCCTGCTTTCCAACTTTGTTTGAAGGAATAGAAATCATAACCTGACCGTCAAATGGGCATCCAGAAAAAAAAAAAAAAAAAAAGCACCACTTCTAGTCAGATTCCCTCAAAAGTTCTTTGTCAGATTTTAATCTGTTTGAGGGTCAACCAGACTCCTCTTTATCCCTCAAGATTCATCATAAATGTCATATTCTCTGGAAGGTCTTCTTGAGTTCCCAGGCCAGGTTAGGTTCCTCCTTTGGAAGTTACCATGGTATTCAGTACTTTACAGAGACATTAGCATAACCCTCTGCAACCACTTCTCAAAACAGCGCATGTACCGCCCCTCTACTGGTCTAAGTCACCCATGTGAGTACCATGTCAAGGAAAGCGAAGAGCAATTGTCCCCAGCTGTATCCCTGTGGCTTGCCCAAATTCTGACACACAGTGGGCTTCCAGCATTTTCCAAATCACGAACTCTGATTCTTTCCATTCTCAGACATGGGTCCCAGAAGGGCTGCCTTCACCTTCGTTTCTCTAGGCCAGCAGCTTCTTGTATACCTAGTCCAAAATCTGGGTCTCCTCAGGGGCATATTCTGTTGACTACATTTCCCCCCCACTATGTATAGGGCAGACTTTCTTCTTTCACTTCATGTGTCATACGTTTTTGTTGGAAATTGGTCATTCAATTTGCAATATATTATATATTATTGGCATTCGATGTCAGTTTGAGATAATGACTTCTTGGTCTGTACATATAAACATTGTTGTAGGGATGAGGCTAATGATGAAAGTGCATGTGATAGATATTTTTACATAATTTGGGTATGAACCTTTTTTGCAGGGGTTGGCTAAGGTAGTAATAGTTGGTAAGATTAAGGGGATGAAGGCTATTATAGCAGTGGAAGAATACATGCTTGTTACTTTTATTTGGAGTTGCACCCATCTAAGACCAACAGATGACTCTAATCCTTTAAAAGCTGGGAAAACTGACTGAGTGCGGTGGCTCATGCCTGTAATCCTAGCACTCTGGGAGACCGAGGCGGGTAGATCACCTGAATCAGAAGTTCGAGGTCAGCCTGGCCAATGTAGTGAAACCCCATCTCTACTAAAAAAAAAAAAAAATACAAAAAGTAGCCAGGTGTGGTGGTGGGAGCCTGTAATCCCAGCCACTCAGGAGACTGAGGCAGGAGAATTGCTTGCGCCTAGGAGGCGGAGGTTGTAGTGAGCCGAGATCGAGCCATTGTACTCCAGCCCAAGCAACAGTGCGAGACTCCATCTCAAAAAAAAAAAAAAAAAAAAAAATTGATAAAGCCATGTTGTAGGCATGGGTCATATATTATACAGATAATATTTCATAACAACTCTTTTATTAGATTTCTCCACAGCCCAGTGTTGATGGTTGTTGCTGGTTTGTTGCTGTTTCTCTTGTTGCGTGTTCATGTAGTGACCTTCCTGAAATAATTCTATCTATTCTGTTTGCAGCCTCTGAGTTCTCTTCTAGCTCTTGTTTGTTTTTGTTTTTGTTTGTTTGTTTTCTTTTGTTTTGAGACAGAGTTTCGCTCTGTCGCTCAGGCTGGCGTGCAGTGATGCAATCTCTGCTCACTGCAACCTCCATCTCCCAGATTCAAGCTATTCTCCTGCCTCAGCCTCCCGAATAGCTGGGAGTACAGGCGCCCGCCACCACGCCCGGCTAATTTTTTGTACTTTTAGTAGAGACGGGGTTTCACGTTTTAGCCAGGATGGTCTCGATCTCCTGACCTCGTGATCTGCCCACCTCAGCCTCCCATAGTGCTAAGTTTACAGGCATGAGTCACCATGCCTGGCCCTTGTTTTTGTTGTTCAGTTCTTGTTTTTATTTTTCAATCCTGATTTCTAGGGATTATATCTGTGTCAGTATAATTTAGTGGCTGGCCAATGAGTGATCAGATTTTTTTAAATGCTTTGCTATATGTCTTTCTCCCTTTGCCAAAGGGACCTATGTGGATACCTTGAACTTCAAGCATCTTACAAGACAGCCTTAGCTTTTACTTTCTGCTTGTGCAGAGTCTCAAGGTCAGTCATAGGGGAGCCATTGGTGCTCTCTTCTTTCTGAGGTCTTTTTTGGCATGTACACATCCACACACATGAATGCAACCTGAAGATTCCCAGGAGCATTTAGGAGATTTTTCAGAGTCCCTCTGATCTTCTCCAAAATTTCCCATTAAATTCTACACCAAGCTCTTCTTTGCTCCAACTAAAATCACAACCTTATGCAGCTGAGGTGTCATCAACAGGGTGCTGTTGTTTTGGTCATGCGTTGGAGTTAGCCCTGCTGCTCCCCAACCCAGATGAGCTCTGACTGCAATTAAATAACTATCACACTGTGAGAACAGAGATTTGTCAGGGAAACATGACTTTAAACAAAGTGTTGACTGTGCTCTAATAATGGTGCTTTTAATGGAACTTCAAAAGCTCTCAGATCTTTCAATTGTCTGCAAGACTGCAGGCTTCTGGCCACTGGACCGCTGAACTGGGAAGAAGGGGAAAATGGACACATCACATGCCCCACATCTTCCCGAGGCTCAGTAGTTTCACTCGGGTAGGCAACTTTCAGTTCTTCGGTGGCTTAGGTTAATTGCTGGAACTCTGACATGGTTGATTTTAGTTATTTTGCCTGTATTTATGTTGTTTTCGAGAGAGAGAGAATTTACCAGGATCCTCACTCTGAAATTCTGGAAGAGGCAGTGAAGGTATAGTTTTGAACTTGTGAGTGTTGGTGGGATTTTGAATGAATTGTACTACCTTACCAGCTATGGAAAAGGATGTTGGCTAATTAGTGGCTCAAAAATAGGATACAGGCCAGGCGCGGTGGCTCAAGCCTGTAATCCCAGCACTTTGGGAGGCCGAGACGGGCGGATCACGAGGTCAGGAGATCGAGACCATCCTGGCTAACACGGTGAAACCCCGTCTCTACTAAAAAATACAAAAAAAAAAAAACTCGCCGGGCGAGGTGGTGGGCGCCTGTAGTCCCAGCTACTGGGGAGGCTGAGGCAGGAGAATGGCATGAACCCGGGAGGCGGAGCTTGCAGTGAGCTGAGATCCGGCCACTGCACTCCAGCCTGGGCGACAGAGCAAGACTCCGTCTCAAAAAAAAAAAAAAAAAAATAGGATACAAGCTATGTAGGAACTTAACCAAAAAATTGTTTTAATTACTCTGCAAATATTTACTTAAATGGAAACAACTATAGTGATCATCATACATTTTTCTTATCTATCTAAAGTGATTTTTTAGGTTTGCATTGTTGCAGTTGGTGGCCGTGGTAATGAGTTGTCTATGTCCTTGTGAACACTTTATTTGGGTAAAGTCAACTATTTTTAGAAACTGAAAGCAATAATTTTGGTGTTTCCTCCGGTTGATCTTAATTATTGAGGAGTATGCAGAGTGTAGCTGATGTATGAATCTCAGCTGTTGGGGGAGCCATGTACCCCACTCTCCCATATATTATGTAGATTCTTTTCAGACTGCTTTGTTGGCCCATTGCTGGCTTTTTATTTTTTTATGTTTTGTTTTGAAGTAATTTCATGACTTATTTGGCATTATAGGAAACAAGCCAGTGGTAAGAATATTTAAGTGGTTAGGTAAGCCAAGCTGGACTGTAAAACTTTTTTTTATTAAAAAAAATTATTTCAATTTTTTTGGGAGAACAGGTGGTATCTGGTTACATGGATAGGTTCTTTGGTGGTGATTTATGATGTTTTACTGCACCCATCACCAAAGCAGTGTACACTGTACCCAATGTATAGTCTTCTGTCTCTTACCTGCCTCCCACCCTTCCCCTTGAGTCCCCAAAGTCCATTGTATCATTCTTATGCCTCTGCATCCTTATCATTGCTGGCTTTTTAAATAAGGGAATCTATGAGGCATTTCTTACTAATTCCATTGATGTTTATTTTTCTGTTCCATTAATCACTACAAGCAAAGGAATATTTGTGGCTTTGCTCGTGTTAACTTCTGTCTCTCACTGAATTCTGGACACACTAAGTTATATATGTCCTGAACTTCACTTTTCTACCCTCTTCATGACAAAAAAAGAATAAAAAAGTATTCTAGTCGCAAAATGTTAGGCAACTAACATTTATTGCCTGACTAATCATTTTACTTTATTGACTGAGTAATCATTTTATCTACACGATGGCACTGGGAGGTAGTAATTTGTGAAATACCACCTTAGGCAATTCATTTTCTTTTTCTGCACAAGGCCTGGGGATGCTTCAAGCCAGATTGCGCTAAAGAATGTCATGTTTCCAAAGGATAAGGTTTATCTTCCATGAAACAGACCATTTGCAAAATTAATAGGTAAATTAGCAAAGTGCAACAGCCCATTAGACCCACTGTCAGAGTTTGAATCTGAGTTGGGGAAAGGAAGTAAAAGCTAAATGTGTAAACAGAAGTTCCCTGAAATGACAGCAGCTGTCATTCTGTGGTGGAGGGTTGTGGCTGCTTAAACAAAGCCAGCAGAGAGTTCTTAACATGTGGTCCCGTCAATGTCTGAATATACACTCAACAGGGCAAATGCATGGGCTATAAGACCAGAGCTAGGAATCATAGTTACTAAGTGTATGTTAAAAGCATTATACTGCAGGGAAAGAGTCAGAGCTTATTTCTACTAACCATTTCTTCATTTATTTGAAAAGTTTCTATTGAACACTTGCTGTGCTGAAATTTTAATACTCCTTACTCTATACCAAAGCTCTGGGTATGGCCATCTTTCTCCCCTGGAGAGCTGAATTTCTCTCGTGGACTGGAAACAGCTGCCTTGATAGCCAAAAGTTATTGACTATTTTGGCTTAAACATGGGACTTCGCAATCAAATGGACTGTTTGAAAGCTATATGACCTTGGAAGGATTTTGAGGCTTGTTTCATTGTAAAGCGAGGAGATCCCACCTTGCGGAGTAGTCTTGTGATGATTAAGTGAGAAAATCTATGCAATACTCGTCATGGATAGCTCTTATTTAATTATGAGTATGTGCCAGGCAGTGTGCTAGGAGATTCACATGTAGTATGTCCTTTAATTCTCGCAACAAACTGTAAGGTGGGAATTATTATGATCCACAGCTTACATGTGGGGAAACTGACATTTAAGAGGTCACACAAGTAGCCCAAGGTCACTGAGCTAGTGAGTGGTGAAAGTGGACTTGAGATCCATGACATCAGGCCCCAAAGCCTTGACTTTTAATCACCAGGTCTTCCTATGCTTACAGATGCCAGCCCTTTCTTTGTCTCTTATTACCACTTCCACCCCTCATGTCTGCCATAGGAATTAAAACTCATTGGAGTACTTTTCCAGCTAACATCTGAGGTACACGATCTTCAAATTGGTTAATAAAGCCTGTTGATCTTCAAAATGTAAATTGCTTGTGAGCCGAGGTGCCTCCAGATGAAAATCCCCTCGGATGCTTCTTGTGATTCTGACTGCAAAAGTGCAGGGGGTTCATTTCCCTTTTACTTCTTATATAAATTAAAGAAGACACATTATTTCCATTTTCCTGTCTCAGATCTTGCCTTCTCCACTATTTTGGAGGCTGTGCAGAATAAATACTGTAAAATGGCTCATTTCTGCTTACCCTTTATTTCTTAGTACCCACATAGATCATCTCAATCACCTATAGAAATATTTGTGTCAAAGGCTAAGGCAGCTGATAAAATTTTTTCCTTGTAGGTTATGAGTCTGAGTATCCCAGCATCTCTTCATTGAAAGAAAAATAGTTACATTTGGTGTTTGTGATGACTTAAGGTAGTGAAAATATTTTTACTGCCAACAAAAGCAGTTTTATGGTGCTCAATCCTGAATCACTAAAATCTGGATTTTCAGTAGAGCAAATTGCACTGCTTACAACTGAGGTTTTTTAAAATGAATGCAATTTATTACCTAGGCAGTCTTCTGTGGCATATTTGTCTATGTGGTTAATGCCTCTAAACAGTCTGTAGACACCCAATATCTAAAGTAAGTGTGTGTGTGTGTGTGTGTGTGTGTGTGTGTGCGCGCGCGCGCGCGCGCGCGTTATTGAACAGTCCTGTGATGACGAGGGAATTAATGCCACGTAAGTTAAAATGCTGAGTTCCTAAGTTATGTAAGATTTAGAAGCCTCATGTTATAATTCTTTTGAGTCCTCATTTTTTTTTCGTTTTTCCCTTCACTTTTTAAGTTTCTTATTCTATAATTAACTTTTCATAAATTTAGGTCATCTTCACAATCTTCTTATGAAGACCTCTCAATTGTTTTGAAGCAATTGATGTAATAGAATGTTGGACATAGAATTTAACCCTTGGCCCACCTAATTCCAGAGTTTCTTGCCATACTACCTTCTGTAGAAATGGGCAGACACTCTCCTACTCTTGAATAGAGACAGTAGTGTCTTGGGTTAGTGGGATAATTCAATTCAATCTTTTATTTATTAGTGGCTTACTTTGTGCACAGCGCTCGGCTGTGAGCTGGAAACTGGGGAGAGGTACACAGACACTAGATAGTTCACAGCTGGCCACTGGGGAGAGGTACATAGACACTAGATAGTTCAGACCCAATTCCTTTCCTTAAGAAAATTATTATATATTTTGGAGGAGTAGGGTAGAGAAGGTGGCATGATCTCAAGAAATATTTAAAAGGACGACATGACACTTGCAGAAGGCTGGAAGGAAATTAGTCTTGCGGAAATTTAGAAAACTGAACTGAAGGGGTAGGAGGACACTTTGTGATAGAGTGTGATTTAATGAATGTGCTAAATACTCCCCAAAGATGGCTCGCCTGTAGAAGAAAAGGACCTGCTACCAGAGAGAGAGAGAGAGTCAGCTTCCCCTGTGTTCCAGATGAGCCCAGCCTGGTCAACAGTCCTTTCCCACATGACAGACATGGGAGTGAAGACAACTTGGACATTCCAACCCCAGCAGCCATCTGACTGCAGAAGTTTGGGAAGCTCCAAGAAAAACTAGAAAAAGAACGTAGTCAACCTGCAGAGTTGTGGAAAATAATGAAATACTGCTTTAAAGCCACGACATATTTGGAGTGGTTTGCTATGCAGCAATAGACATGTGGAGTTTTGAAGATTTGATATAATCTAGACACGTCGACTGGAATTATAAGCACCAGAAGTTGTGAGAAATAATATGAAACGTACTGACTTTCAGATACAAGTTTTAAATACATTTTAAAAAATCCCAAATAAATTCCATAAATCAGCATTGCCCAATAGAACTTCCTGAAATGGTGGAAATGTTCTTAGCTACACTGTCCAATATGGCAGCCACTAGCCCTGTGGGTGTGGAGCACTTGAAACGCAGTCATTGCAAATGATCTTTTCGCAATCCACAAGTTGAGTTGATAGGAGAGAAATCACCAGAGTTTGTGGCTATGTTCCTTCTAGGTTTGGCATGTGATTAGTTGGGTACCTGGAGCTAGAGTTGCAATGGAGAAAAGTGCCATAGTGCCACTAAATCTCTCCATGCTAGTGTCTCTCAAATCATGGCATATAAGATTAGGATATCTGTTAAAAATCTCCCACACAAGTTCTTCTGCTTGAAGCACCTGAACACCGCATTATAAGAGGGAGTGTGGCTTAGGAGGTGCAGGTGCAGTCTCTACACTCGGGTCTTCATTTAACAACCATTCAGTAGATCTAGATGGCTGTGGGTGGTGTTAACAGCTAGGCTTTCCTGAACAGTTATTAGGCATTTCATTAGATATGTTTAACATTCTTCAAGATCTTTTAAATATTACCTGTTTTTTCTTTCATCTGAAATGCGCTGCTCTGCAAGTTTCATTATGGTTCATGGGTTTCCTTTTCACACGGAATTACATTTTATCTTAACTTCCTCTCTTGAGTGCTTGGAGAATATTGATGTAAAAGGTGGTTGGTAATCACAGGAAGCAACTTCTATATTCAGAAAGGATGGTCCTTCCTGAGCATGAAAACTATCGAGAAACCTGTACGTGGCGGGCAGAGAGATCTGATTGAACTACAAAAACTCTATAATCAAAAATAGCTATTTTTCTTTAGAACATACTTTTTCTTGGGCAAATCCCCTGATTTCAATGAATATAGAATAATCATTTGTAATATTAGTTACCATGTACATACAATTAGGGTAATAACATTTAGAGGTAGGTTGTATGTTTTTAATAGATTAAATTTGCCCTGTTTTCTTATACTGAGGTAGACATTTACGTATCAAATTATGTATTCAAAAATTAAAGAATTTATTCAAGAACATTTTACTAGCACTTATTCTGAATTGATAGGGTTCAACTTTATGAAATTCCCGTAGTCATCAAAAGCAGGTGAGAATCCTAGGGTCACACCCCCTCCAGACCCTGCTTTATTTCTTTGTAGATATTGAAGGAAGCATTGCTAGCTATAAGACACTCTGTCCTGGAATTTTTCCATAAATCTCTACTGCAAATTTCATACTATAACTTAACTCTGTATCCGTTGCCAACAACAAAGACAGCAAGATTCTCTAATTGGACTTTGTTTTGTTGAAATACAGCTATGATAGATCCTTTTGGCAATAATATCTTTGGAAATGCTGAAATAAAGCTTTTTTTAAAACAAATAGAATCTTGAGGGCATTTGGGGAGTCTAGACCTTATTTTTTACTTGAAGATATGGGAGGAAACATTGCTGTCTGTAAGATATTCTTTGCTGGGATTTTTCCATAAATCGCTACCACTTGAGGTATTATTTTCATAAATTTGCTGAAGGGGGCAAAATTCAGGGAAAATGTCAGTAAGCCTGGATGACTATTTTAGAAAAAGGAAAATGCAGAGGAGTGAGTCAGATAGAATGATGTAGAATTTGAGGATAAGTCATAGAATGTTGGGTTCATGAGAAAGTAAATGATAATTCAATTAATACAAAGAGGAAGAATCCCTTGCACAATTGGAAATATATGAGCCTGAGTTCACCCCGGGACATGCAGTTAGCTAGCAAGTGTCTGGGGAAGGGGAGGAATTACAAAGCAAAGCTATGAAATATCTAATCAGATGGACCTCTTAAGCAATAATGTATTGCCAAACTGATGAAAAGTCATTACCTTTGAATAACAGCCCACATCTGAGAGTTAATTATTACAGGGTGAGATTATGGGTGCCTCATGCGGACAAGGTCAATTATCTTATACCTATTAAAATGTAATATGAATAATTCACGGGTAAAAGCTGTAAAACACGTTAAAAATAAAAGGTGAGGAAAACATTGAATTCAGTGGTAATGTATTTTGATAATAGCAGGCAGATAATTACACAGGGATAATGTTTACACATAGGATATAAAGAATTACTCGTCACATTGGTCTTCTTAAATTAACACATCAACCCCTGCCATTCTCCTGCTTCAGAAAACTGTCATGTTATTGCTCTTAATGTCACTACTATTTCTACTTTGCATGACATCACACTCAGCTCAGTAGACATTTATCAAACATTTACTCTTTCCTTGGGTTTATGTCAATTCCTGGGGACTCAGTGGTAAGACCAGAGCACTGCTCCTTGGAAACTCACAGTCTGATGGAGTAGATAAATCAGTAAACAAATAATTTTAAACAAAATAGCCATTATCGGGAAGAAGATATTTGTAGAGACCTGGCCCTGGGAATGAATTCTTGAGAGAGATTAGGACTGAGCAATTCTTGGATCTTGGAAGGTGAGTGGGAATTGACCAAGCTAAGATGAGGTCAGAAGAGGCATGTGGTTGGAGGGTGAAGTTGGGTCATTAGCAAAGGCTCTGTAATACAAAATAGTATTTGGTATTTGCATGTGTGTCTCTGCATGTATACATGTGCATGCACACATGTGTTTGCCTGTCTACGTATATGTATATGTGTGTGCATGTGTGGATATGTGTGTTTATATGTATATATATGCATGTGTGCATTTATGTGTGCATATGTGTATGTTCAGGTGTGTGAATGTGCATGTGTGTTTACTGTGTATGTGTGTATTTGATTGAACAGGGCAATGGAATCAGAGGTAAGTCAGTATCTGCAGCATAGGTCAAACAGCACTTCAATCTCTATTTATAATCTTCATAATATTTTTATTCTTAGTTCAATTGGTTTTGCTGTGAACGCAACTACAGACTTCTGTTAGAAGTAAAATTAGCATTACTTCTTTTCGCTTCCATTTTGTCTGTGTGCCCAATATAGGACAATGAGTCTTTATACTTTTGTAGAACAAAGGGAAAGGGGTGTTCAGAAGGAAATTGTAAGAGATGCCAAAAGAGGAAGTTCTATTCTCCCTCACACTCTTTCTGTTTTACAACTCTTTCATCTTCACTTACGGGAATTTTTTTTTTTTTGTAATGAATATACATTACTTTTATAACTTGAGAAGAAACAGGGGATGCTTTAAAAACCTTATATTAAGCACCAGTATGAATTCTTGCTTGGAGTGAAAAGTAAAAAAATAAAATCATCTATATCTATTAAAAACATATTAGGTGTCAGCACAAGGTCTATCATAGAAGTGTGAAACTATTCAGTTCGTGAAGATCAAGTTAATTATTTAGATTCATTCAAAGTACATTTTTGATTCAAGTGGTCTTACTACAAGTCAACATGCTTTGTATTCGTTATTTATTTGAAGACTTTTCCTCATGCATTGTTTTTCCTCTAAACCAGTCTCCAGAAGCAGTGTTCCCCCTCGCCAAGCAGCATGAATATACAGACATACTCAAATGTATTTTCTCCCCAGCCACCACCAATTCTTTCTGCAATACTTAATAGTCTTCTATCAGATGTCCCTGTTTCTAGTTCTTTGTTTCACCAATCTCTGTTATACAATGTTGCTTAAATTCTTACCCTTCTGGGCCGGGCGCAGTGGCTCACACCTGTAATCCCAGCACTTTGGGAGGCCGAGGCGGGCGGATCACGAGGTCAGGAGATCGAGACCATCCTGCCTAACACGGTGAAACCCCGTCTCTACTAAAAATACAAAAAAACTAGCCGGGTGTAGTAGTGGGCACCTGTAGTCCCAGCTACTCGGGAGGCTGAGGCAGAAGAATGGCCTAAACCCGGGAGGCGGAGCTTGCAGTGAGCCGAGATCCGGCCACTGCCCTCCAGCCTGGGCGACAGAGCGAGACTCCGTCTCAAAATAAATAAATAAATAAATAAATAAATAAATAAATAAATAAATGTAAAAATAAATTCTTACCCTTCTGATTTACCTACCAGGTAAATGCTAGACATCTGCCCATGTCACTCAAGGCCCTCTGTGACCCTGCTCCCTGCTGGCTGGGATCTCCAGCCCCTCTCCTGCTATTCCTCTACACTTCCCCCAACCATCCAAGCTCGTTCTAGCCTCTTCACATTTTCACACTGCTCCCTCTGCCTAGAATATCCCCATATCCGGTCCATCACTTCAACCCCCACTTAGTCATTAAGATTTCATTCTTATATGATCTCCTCCTTGTCAAAGCCTTCCTTAATGTCTCCAAGCTAAATTCTCCTCAATGTATTCCCATGGTTCTTTGCTTATTCAAAAATGTATCATGTCTTAGTCTAAAATGTATCATGTTGCTGTATGGGCAAAGGGAAAACTTCCCCTTTGCCCTCTTAAGATTTGCAGAAAATCAATGACAAAAGGCAGATTAATAGGAGAAAAGGCAAACAAATTTACTTGATCATACTTTTACACGATACAGAAGCCTTCAGTGTGATGGCCCAAAGGTACAGGGGAAACTCCATTTTTATATTTGGGCTCAACACAATACGAACAACTGTGCAGAAAGATGATTGGAAGAAAAGGCTATGATCTAATGCAAACAGACTGAATTGGAAAACTCAGAAAAGCCTGTCTGTTGGCTTTTCAGAAGGGTAAGAATTTAAGCAACATTTTTCTTGACTTCTCTGCATAGCATTATTTCCTTCTGGGTGTAGGGGGTCTTACGACCTATAGTCATATGAGGTAGGTCAGATTATTTCTTTATGGCCAGACTTTATACAAAAAGGTGGTGGGTAAAGCTAGAGTAATGTTTTTAGGTTTTATGGCTGGCTTTGGTGAAAAGGAGTTCTGATTTCTATTGCCTGCCTTGAGGAAGAGGGATTCTAGTTTCTATGGCTAGCCTTAGGGGAGAATAAGAGGCCAGAGACAGCAGGATGGGAGATGGTCAGAGGAAAATGTTTCCTTTCTGAGGCCTTCATTTGGGGATATCATTTTCTGATCCTCAGTATTGTTGACATTATTTTGTTTCAGGCTTATTTATCTCATATTGTGTTGTGAGCTCAAAGAGGAAGATGCTTCTGTGTTTGCAACCCTGGCACTCTAGCGCAGTCGCTGGCACCTATTGAAAACTCAGTCAGTGTTTCATGAGTGAATTCATCGTTCCATGCACTCAGTGGTCCCAATTTTCTTCAATTAGACCATGAACTTCTTTGATCTGGGACTTCTGCACGCATTATGATACTAGAAAAAATATGTGATGTGATAAATGCAATGAAGGGCTGTCTGTGAGGGTGTCCACCAGCAATTCCTTCCATCCCTGTCTGTGCACGCTGCTCTTTCTATTAAGAGACAAAATCGTTTGCCCTCCCCATAAGCCTAGGCTGCCTTGTCACTATGATTTGCTTTGAACACATAGCTCTGGGCCAGTCCTCTGTCTCCGCATTAGGAGATCTATCGGCTTTTACTTTTGTGCTCTTGGTATCTAACAGCCATGTGAAGAAGCATGAATTAGATTGTTGGATAAGAGACCACATGGGGAAAGAAAGGATGAAAAAGTTCTCAGTTCCTCCAACTACCCTAGTTGAGGTGCCAGCCACATGAGTGAAGCCCTTTGGGGATGTTCCAGCACCAGATGAATGTGGTCACAGTGAATATCACATTAGAAAGCAACAGCCCAGGAAACTCTGAGAAACAGTTAACTATTTTCTACCAGAGGTCAGCAAACAGTAGCTCATGTGGCCCACTGTTTGTTTTTGTAAATAAAGGTTTATTGGAATACAGCTAAGTGTATTCATTTACATATTGACTATAGCTGCTTTTGCACTACTGAGGGGAGTTGAGTAGTTGTGTCTGAGACCATATGGCTTCCAAAGCTTAAAATATATACAATCTGGACTTTTACAGAAAAAAATTATGGACTCTGTTTTAAGGCACTAAGTTTGATCCAGTTTGTTAAGCAGCAAAAGATCACTGAAACAAGTGCTCTCAGATTTCACCTTATCCATGGAGGGGGTAGGCGGAAGGAAAGATGTCACAGGTGATATGAGGTCAGGCCTTAATGTGGAAGTATTGAAGAGAGTCCAAGACATGAAGGTTGATACAAACAGAAATCAGTCTCTTTTTAGTTCCAGATCTTTTCTCTCCCTTTCTTACTAATGTTGAGAAAGAAAATACTAGCACAGACTAAGCAAAGTTAAGTAAAACATATTCCCCAACTTTGTGCAGGTGTTGGAACTAGAGTTGCTGAACGTATTATCTTCCCTCATTACCAAAGGAAACTGCAGAATGAACTGTTGAGAGACCAGGAGAATGAGCGCTAATGGTCTCTGGGGGCTGATGAATCGGCCTCTTCTGTATTCAGCGCCTTTTACTCCCTTTCAGCTTGCGATTCTCCAAAGGGCACATCCATCTGTTCTTCAGAAATCAAAGAATTCTTTTTTTTTCCTGTGATGTGTGAATCTTTTCAGGTAAATTCTGAAATTTTTAACCCACAAATTTTAGTTAATAGAAAGGTGGCAGCATGGCTTGGTAGCAAGAGCATGAGTTTCAGAGACACACAGACACAGGTTCAAATCTTGGCTTCGCTATTTTTTTTTTTTTTTCTGTTTGGGCCTGGAGCAAATGCTTTAACCTTTCTGTGCACCACTTTCCACAAAGTGTGGACAAAATTGGAAGCATAGTTGGCACAGAATAAATGCCTTTTTGTTATTTTTATAATCAAAATGTATTCTCTGACTATGCTCTGAGATGATCTCATTCAAAGTTCAAAATAAAAATCCCAGGAATATCACTGCTTACCCAGAAGAGCTTAACAGTAATCACCATTTGTTTGGGAACATAATGTGTCCAAGACATTGTGCAAAGTTCTGAAATAACAAAGATGAATATCATAAGTCATAGAAACCTCTTTAGTATGAGGATTCGGAGGTGTTAACTGTCAGATCTACTGGGATAGAGGACTAGGCTGGGTTTTATTCGTTTTTCTGAAATTAGAATGGTAACCATTGACATCCATTAAGTGCTTACCACGTGCCTGATTTTAAGTACTTTGCGTGTATTAGTTACTCTGCTCCTGACGCCCCTGTGGAGGCTGTGGCTGAGACACAGATGTGCCATAATGAGCTGTCCTTTCCCTACTGGGCTCCACTGCCCTACTTTAACATCGCAGGCATGGGCCAGTCTGTCTATCAATGGAGTGGAAATGTGAAGATGTTTAAGCCTATATCATATTAAATGGTGTCATACGGCAAAATAAAACAAAACAAAAAACACAAGAAAGCAAACAAACACACAAACAAAAAACCCAAAACCAACCAGCTTGACTGTTGTGTTTCTTCGCAGCTGGCTCTAACCACCAGAAGTTGACAAGGGGCGGTGAGCTCTGACTACCCATTATCTGACCTAGCTGAGGACACTTGCCTGACCCATGATTTCATATAAACAACTGTGTACACACTTATGGGCTCATTCTGTTCTGTCTGAGTGCTGGTGTTCGCTGCGGAGTTGGCACAGCTCCTCAGCTTCCCACTTCTAACTTTAAACCTCCTGGGCTTCCCCGTCTTTAGTGACCTACTCAGTAAGTTTCTTCAAGTGAGTGCTTTCGGGCCTAGGTAGTAAATAAACTTGACATGTTGATTATTTCAAAAAATCATGTTGTCTTAGTTTTGAACTCTAGTCATTTTTGTTTAGTTCTTTGATAAGGCATAGAGTGAAAAAGTAATTTGCTGACTCCAGCTTGTAGTTGGCAAAGCTGAGCTTTGAACCCAAGCAGGCTGTCCCTAGAACCTCCATTCTTGGCATCTTATGCTGCTCACCTGCATAGAGTCAAATACTGAGCACCCAGCTCTTTTCTATAGTGAAATGTCGGGTGCTTAAACATAGTCTGAAATGATCTTCATAGCTGTGTGGGTTGGCAGGAACATTGGTAAAGACCTTAATGATATAAAAAATAAAAGTCACTGACTATAATACATGTAAACACATAGGCACAGAATTTTAGTGTCCCTAGTGGTTTAACGGTAATGTTTAACAACAAGGTCTCCAAAAAAATTTGAATGTGTCTACATACGTTTATTATAAATTGACTGACATAGAGGATGCAGAGCAATTTATAAATAATAGTAAAAATACATGTTATTCTTATTGTAAATTCCATATGGGCATTTTATTCTCACAGAATGTATTTATTCAATTTTTTTCCAAATCCTGGCATTCATAGTCAACCTACAGTTACAATTGTTGAAAGAATATAAGCACAAGTGCCAGTCAGTATTTTCATTTACATTGGTGAGTAAAGCTTTGCTTGTTTGTCAATGATGGAAGCTGCTTCTTTGATGAATCAAATAATAGCTTTGGAATACCAGTAGAATATTTCCTAAATTGTGTGTGTGTGTGTGTGTGTGTGTGTGTGTGTGTGTGTGTGTGTTACAATGTAATGAAAGCAACATGACACACTTTTAAGTTTAAGTCTGTATTACTATTATTTTCTCCATCACTTTCTTCAGTCCAGAGAATCAATAATGCATCAGGTCCTGATTTGTATCATAGCAGTGTAGAGTTTCTGTAGTGTGAATACTTGCACCATGACTGATCTTACCATACCACCATGCAGTTCCCAAAGGTGGACCTGGGCAGAGGTGTGCAGTAGCACAGCACTTGCAGTTACAACAGATACAAACAATCTCCAGACCATAGACGGTTGTGAAATGCAGTCAAATAACAAAAAATCATGAGTTGAGTATTGTCTTTGTTTTTAATATGATTCATCAGTCATAAGTTTGTATAATTTATCTTTTAATAACAACTATGTTTCACAGCCAATTCACAGAATTTCTGAATATTTAGCAAGCAGCTCCCTTGAACTAGTACAAACTGTCTGCAGAACACCAATGGGTGTACGTGAAGAATTTGTGTGCAGGGAAAATACAATCATTGTTGTAAGTTAGACTTCAAAATATGCACCTAAACTCTCAGACATTTTCATATCATTTATGATAGAGGAAGTGTCTTCCAAACTTAAGTGGGATGCAAAGGGTATCTTAGCATATCTCAAGAAAGTCTGTGTTAATCCAAAGGAATCTGGTCAGCCAAAGAAGCAGCAACCCACATTGGGTCCAGATGGAGGGAGCTAGGACTGATTGACAGCTCATGCCAGTGTCACCATTGCCCAGGCTCTCCTCATACAGCAGGTGGAGAGCAGCATCACTCTGTTGTCTTCTGGGTGATCATTGCAGAGTGAAGAGTGCTTGGTACCTGTCCCAGGTTCCTTGTGCATATTTTTGCTTGTAATTGTTAAAAACAAATTTCCTAGGTGGTAGCATTGTTCCAATTTTAAAACCACGAAACTGAGGTTGAAGACTTGTGAAGTAATTTGCTCAAAATCACTTACCTGTGAAGAGGTAGAGTCAGAATGTCAACCTGGAGAAGAACCCCAAAGCTTTCCCTCTTTTATCCTGAAGATTCAGATAAATAAAAAATACCCAGAGCTGAGAATCACCTCGGATGCTGGTAAAGGTCATTATGCTGCTGGGGGCTGTTCAGAGGATCCAGAGAATGATGGCTGGAATGATTCCTATTAAAAGTGAGGAAATGTTACTGGAGTAAAGTCTGGAATATTTCAGAGCATATGTTATTCCCCAGTAGCAAGAATTCTTTTGCTGATGAGTTAAAGAGGCAGGAAACAATGCAGTGATATTTGCTGCTTTCCTTTGTTCCTTCCACACTTTCATCTCAGAACTTCAAGTGCAAATTAAATAAAAAGGCTTGTGATCTTTTCTATCCTAGAGAAATAACTCCTTAAACATCCATTCTCTTAGCTTTACTTATCTTTTTTTTACCTTCTGCCTCTCAGTGAGAAGTAGTCTTCAAATGACCAGTGAAAAGCTGATTCTTCCCTGGTGGCCATAGTCAGCCCTGCCTTCTCTCCCTGGCGCTACTTGGTGCTTGTCTAAGTCATCGAGTCATACTCCCTGAAAAGGAACAAGGAAGTTGTGTTCATTTAATAATCCCTTAAAATATGGCCTTCGTCAAATAAATCAATGAACTTGAGAAAACCAAGAGCTCAGGGCAACTTGTCTTCCGACTGTGTGACTTTTGAAGCATCTAAAGTGAGTGTGTCAAGGAATACGTGACAATCTTCAATTCTCAAACGTATGCCCAGTCCTGATACCATCACCATTAAACACACATTCGCACACACACATACATATCCATAGGTACATTTTTCTTGTAACTTCCACGTTAAGATATGGTTCAATAAAGCAGATCCGGTATAGCTAGTGTATCACTTACGGATTGGGGTTTTTATTTCTCTTTTTAAATTCACGGAATTTTATAACTTTGTGAGAAAGTAAGTTTTGTTTCTTTCAGCCTTTTCATGGCATAAGAATATAGCATCTCAGAAAGGTTAATTGACTTCATTTGAGTCATACAAACATGGATCCACTTAATGATAAGTCTGCTTATACAACTCAGATGCCTTGATTTTTTAAATATATTTTAAAAAAATATTTTTTAAAAGATTTTTTAAAAATATTATGTTTTAGAATTGTTTTAAATTTACAGAAATACTGAGATAATACTATAGAGTTCCCATATACACTGTACCTAGTTTCTTCATTATTCACATTGTACATTTGTATGGTACATTTGTTGCAATTAATGGACCTGTATTGATACATGGTCATTAATGGAAGTCCAGAGTTACATGGATTTCCTTAGTTTTTACCCAATGTCTTTTTTCTCTTCTGAGATTCCATCCAGGATGCCACGTGACATTTACATGTCATGCCTCCTTAGGCTCCTCTTGGCTCTGACAGTTTCTTAGACATTCCTCGTTGAAAACCTTGACAGCTTTGAGGAGCACTGGTCACATGTTTCATAGAATGATGTCCTCATTTTTAATCCAGTGTTATCTCTCTGTTTATTCAATAGTTGCCTTTTTTTTCTCTAGGAACTTCAACAAGGCCGTATCTTACCTTAAGTGAGCAATGTGAATGAGTAATTTGATGAAAAGATCTGAAAGGACATCCCTTAGTTTGAAAAATAAAAATAAAAAAGCTATACCCTTCCAGAGGCCTGACATAAGGCCAGCACATCCTTCACTAGAGACTTCTTCATGCAGGAGCGCCCTCCAGAGTGCAGACGCTGCCCAAGCAGAGGCAACACACGAGTGCTTCATCATCTGTTACTATCCTTGCACAATTACTTTATATATTTTTTTAAAATCTACCTGCTATATACTAGGCACTGTTCTATGAACTTGCATTAATTAATTATTACATTATTTCAACACCCTTATGAGATAGGTTCTATTATTATCCTCATTTTGTGTAAGAAAACCAAGGTGCACAATAAGAATGTAATGTGCACCAAGACCCAGAGGGGAGACGGAGGATGGACTCATAGAAACATAGAAGACATTTTAGCCTGAAGAGGTGTGAGTGGTATATGATGGGGCCACATCCTGGAAGCCCTTTTGGGCCATGCTAAGGACATAGATTTTCCCCTAAATAATGATATAATATAGAAAGATTATTAAAAGGGGTATGATCTCAGATTCCTATTTTAAGGGAATCCCTTTCCTGCAGCATGCAAAATGGGTTTGAGGTGGACTAGACTGGATCAGAGAAGCTGTTAGATCTTATGGGTGAGAGAGATGATCTGCATAAAGGCTGAGGAAAGGGGAATATTTCTTGGCCTCTGAAAATTGGCTTCAAACAGGCCTCATTCTCTGCGGATACTCAGAGATGCAACTGGAAAGTTCAAGATTTTAATATGCCCAAGTATGCGAGAAGATACACACACACACACACACAACACACACACACACATGTTTGCTTATTTTTATGTATATATTTAGTTATCTATCATACATTATTTGACTGGGTAGCAGGTACTAAATCTTTTTTCTTAAACTTTGGTAAGCAAGAAATAGAACATTGTTGTATTTTCTTCATATCAAATTGAATTTGGATCTGAGCTGCTCTGCCAAGAAATGCAATCTTGGTGATGATTGGGTCATTCTTCCTGGGCATGAGGACTCTGGGAGTGCCCTGTACTGGGGGAGGTCTTCTATGCTTCTGCTCATCATGGTCAACACTGGCATTCCCATTGTCCAGGCAGGTGCTTTACACTGCTAACTCCTGAGAGATGTGGGCCAAAGTCCTTGTCTCTGCCCAAAGGGCCAAGGTTTGTGGTTGGCCATCCTAGGCCCTGGGGAGCCTCCCCCTCTGAGGATTTCCCACCCCCTAGGCCATTAGAAAACCTGCATGAGAGACTCACTCTGTCCCCTTTCCATGGAGGGACGTTTCCTCTCTTTTCCTCAGTGTTTCTGCCTCTGATCCTTTGAGGAGCGACAATCCAGTAGAATGGAATTTTGAATGGTGATGGACATGTTGTTCTACTCTGCATTTTCCAGTATTGTAGCCACTAGCCATCATTTGAAATATGGATAGTGCAAATGAGTGATTGAATATTTAATTTTATGTAATTTAAATTGAAGTTTAAATAGCCTCTATGGCTGATAGCTACAATACTGTATGGTGAGAGCGAGGGAGAAGCCAGGAAGGAAGTTGATTTAAGCAGCTGTGCTTTCTGCCTTGCCATGCAAATCACCCCTAAGAAGATTAAGTGCACAGGGGCTTTGTGGTCTGCTTAGAATGGGGAGGGAAATATACAGAAATTCTTATCTCAATACATCATCCTGACACAGATATATTCACTTTCATGCTTATATGCTTTGGATGCATTACGTGTTTGTAGGTTGCAGGCAGGGGCTCAGATTGGTAATTGAAGCAATACTGGAAAACTCCCCCAGAACATTTTCTGCTGTCGTTTCCCACCCCAGAGGCCACCCACTGGAAGCCTGGCCAAAGTCACAGGGAGGTTCAGGATATTCGAAGTTGAGCGAGGTCAGCTTTAGCCTTGCTTCACTCAGCAGAGTCAAGCGAGCAGGCTGTGCTGGGAAATGGGATTTCTCAGATTCTCATGGTTGTGCGGATGTGTCACCACCCACCAACCTCTCCCTTCGCTGTCCCTCACTGCTTCTGTAACCCACACTCAGAAAGCACATTCACCATTCATGCTCTTAGCAGACCTGAAATGTTAGTTGGTGGAGGTGGTCAAGACAAAGAGGCATTTGGTCATGCCTGTGAAGTCACTGCCAGGATCTCCCACAATTCTCTGCTTTAGAGTCCTATAATTTGTTCTTTCTCCTTCTTTCCTTTCTTTCTCTTTCTTTTCTTCCTTCCTTCCTTTTCTTTCTTTTTCTTTTCTTTCTTTCTTTTTCTTTCTTTCTCTTTCTTCCTTCTTTCTTTCTTTTTTCTTTCTCTTTCTTCTTTCTCTCTTTCTTTTCTCTCTACTGAGATATAATTCGTATATCATGAAATTCATCACTTTAAAGTGTTTGTTTCAGTGGTTCTTAGTATATTCACAAGGTTGTGCAACTATCACCACTATGTGATCTTAAATATGTTCATCAACCCCCAATGAAAACCTGTACCTGTTAGCAATTTCTCTCCATTTTCCTCTCCTCTAAGCTTTTGGCAACCATTACCACTAATCTGTCTACTTTCTGTCTTTATGGATTTGCCTACTCTGGATCATTTGTATAAATAAAACCACTCAATAAATAGTTATTTGCTTCTGGCTTCTTCCACTTAATATAATGTTTTCATGATTTATCCATGTTGTAGTTTATTTCAGTTCTTTATTCCTTTTTGTGGCTGAGTAATATTCCACTGTGTGTACATATCACATTAACGTTTCTCAGTTAACAAACATTTGGATTGTTTATACCATTTGGCTCTTATGAATAATGCTGCTATGAATATAACTACACATTTTTGCAAATACGTTTTTAATTTTCTTGAGTGCATACCTAGGAGTGGAATGGCTGGATCATACGATAATTCTATATTTACATTTTTAAGAATCACCAAACTTTTCTCCGTAGAAGCTGCACCATTTTACATTTTTATTAGGAGTACTTGAAGAGTCTAATTTCTCCACAACTCTGCCAACACTTGTCATTGTCTTTTTATTATAGTCATCCTAGTGGGTGTGAAATGGTATCTCATTACTGTTTGAGTTGCATTTTCCTCCTGACCAATGGCATTGAACATCCTTTCATGGAAGGGTTTGTCATTTTATTTAAATTGGGTTACTTTTCTTTGTATTGTTGATTTGCAAGAGGTTTTTTTTTATGTAATCTGGATACTAGACCCTTGTCTGATATATCATTTGAAAATATATCCTTCAATTCTATGAGTTTTCTTTTTTATTTTTACAATATATTTAATAGTATATATTTAAGGTACACCAATATGATATTATGAGATACATGTAGATACATATATAGGTTGGTGCAAAAGTAATTGCGGGTTCGCCACTACTTTTAATGGCAAAAATCGCAAATACTTTTGAACCAACCTAATAGTTAAAAAAGGTTATTATAGTGAAGTAAATTAACGTATCTATCATCTCACATAGTTACTCATTTTTTGGGTTTTTTTTTTTTGTGGCAAGAGGAGTTAAATCTACTCATTTAGCATGAATCCCATACACAGTACACTCTTATTACCTGTATGGTCCTCATAATGTACATCAGATATCTAGACTTGGTCATCCTGCCTGACTGCTGCTGTGTGTCCTCTGACCTATATATTCCCATTTCCTATGCATTTTCTACTCTCCTCTGCCAACCCTGGTAACCAATGTATTGTTCTCAATCTCTGTATATTTGAATTGTTATTTTTTAGGATCTACCTATAAGTGTGATCATGCACTAGTTTCCTTTCTGTGTCTGGCTCATTTCACCTGCACTCATGTCCTCCATGCTCATCTGTGTTGTGACAAATGGCAAGATCTCACTCGTTTTAGGGCTGAATAATATTCCCCTGTATATGTGTACCTCAGCTTCTTTATTCATGCCTTCAGTAATGGATGCTTGTTATTTTCGTATATTGGCTATTGTGAATAATGCTGCTGTAAACATGGGAGATCAGATGTCTTTATGAGGTGGAGATTCCATTTCTTTTTGGAGTATGAACTGAATAGGGATCACTGGGTTGTATGGTAGTTTTATTTTTAATTTCTTTATAATTCCCCATACTGCTTTCTAGAGCAATCTACATTCCCTGAACAAGGTACAAGAGTTCCCTTCTGTCCACACCCTTGCCAACATTTTTTATTTTTTGACTTCTTGGTAATAGTCATCTTCAATATGAAGTGATATCTCATAGTGGTTTTGATTTGCATTTCCCTGATGATGAATGATGCTGACCACCTTTACATATGTCCTGGCCTTTTTATGTCTTCTTTGGTGAAGAAATGTCTATTTACATTTTTGTTGCCCATTTTTTAATTGAGTTATTTGCTGTTTCTTTTACTTTCTCTTATGACTGACTTAAGGGGGATTTTTTTGTCTTATTTTTTCCCCAACATCTTACAGGAAAATTTTCACATATATATAAAATTTAAAAATTGTGTAGTGAACATCAATATACTCATTACCCAATTCTACAATTAATATTTTCTCTTTATGCCTTATCGCATATCTATTTTTATTTTTCCTTCAACTTTTCTGAGTATTTCTGGTGCAACCTCCTTCTCCTTAAACTTCAACAATTCTTTTTCTCATCACCTACCAAGGCTCTGATCCATTCAGGGCTAGGGGAAAAAGAATAGCACAACAAAACCAAATTCTTCTTCCCAAAATGAGGACGTTTATATGGAACATCTGTATTTGAGTGGTCCAGTTAGTTGTCATACGATTTACATTAAGCATAAGCACTTCTGTTCCGCAAATAATTTAAAATGAAGAATTATGATGTCCTTCTGTGAAACTGTGAACACTTCTTTTTTTTTTCTAGTGAAGAACTTCAAGGAGGACCAAGACCTTTAATGCTACTCTCAACTTGGTGTGTCCTCCAACAGCCACAGTAATCCTTTAGGAAAGTGGACATTGCTTTTCCCCTAAGACTTAGTGAGTGAGAGGCTATCTTCTCTGTTGCCTTATTTTATGTCGCTGAGTTTAATAGTGTCAATTCCAGGGCCGTTGAATTTACCTCCTTTATTTGCTCTAAAGAGAAAGTTCAGCAGAATTTCAGAAGGGGCTGGAGAATTGCATGCCAAGCAATGTCTGCCCTATATCAATTTTGTACAGCACTGGGAAAAGAGAATTGAAACAAAATTTCCCATTATGTAAAAGGAGGTATTAAAAAGATAGAACTGAATTCAAGACGATTGGCAATGGAATGGGATACAGCATTAAAGGGAGGTAGGGACACAGTTAAAGGATTTATTTGCCCTTTTCTCTCATTCTCTTTTCCCCATTTTGTCATTTACTTCAGAGGACATCAAAAAGCACTATTTTAAGACCAATCTGAATTTTTGGAACATAACCATCTGATATGCTTATTTCAACACATGAACATGAACAGATGTTTACATTGTAATGTTAAATGTGCCAGCTGTTCTCATGTCAGAATAAGCATCTTTGCATTTTATTTAAAAGTGAAACAAAGCTTTTAAACTTCTTTGTTCATTAACCTCCATAGGAATCCAGCTTTCCTTCCTTCCTTCCTTCCCTCCTTCCTTCCTTCATTCCTTCCTTCTTTCCTTTCTTCCTCCCTCCTTCCCTCCCTTCCTCCCTTCCTTCCATCCTTCCTCCCTCCCTCCCTTCCTTCTTCCTCCCTCCCTTTCTTCCTTTCGCTCTTTCTTCTTCCTCTCCTTCCTTCCTTCCTTCCTTCCTTCTTCCTCCCTTCTTTCCTTTCTCCCTTTCTTTCCTCTTCTTTCCTGCCTTCCTGCCTGCCTTCCTGCCTTCTTTTGAAAGAATCATTGGTTTTTAGTACAATATTTGCTATTTCTGGATATATCATAGCATGAATATCATACATATTTTATTGATTTAAATCTTCATGTCATATATTACAAGTCTATACTTGTTCATCCTGCATATCTGCTACCTTTTAACCTCTGACCCGGTAGTGATACTTTAACAGCAAAGAAAGTATGAGTATCATAAAATAAGTAGCATAAAAATCTAGGCAAAGTTTTTTATGTTCAAATACCTAGACGCTGCCTAGCTTTGTAATTAATTAAGTCAACCCTTAGCACATTGCCCTTAACTACTTGGTCACCTTGTGCAATGGTTAGTTTGAATATACCATAGGCATTTGGTATTTCAAACCATTTGGCTTCTTCCCTGCAACTGCTGATCTTCCCAGGCAAAGGGAAGCTCTAAGACATCATTCTGCCTAGGTCTTGTCTCTCCTACCTGTGTTGCAGCTGCTGGGCCCCGAAGACAATAATCACAGAAGGTCAATGCCTGATGACATCAGCCAAGTCAGTGAATGACACACTCTTATCATTAAGCACAGGACTAAATGCGGTTTAAAGAAAGTGTCCTAGATTTAGATATGAGTTTTTAAATTTCCATCCACAGATGTAAGAGGCTGGCTGCATTCCTTTTGGCAAACATCCATGAATTTTGGTAGCTGTCACCATTCGAACAGCATTACCTATTAGGCTTTTTATTTTTTCCTATTTTGGCACAAAAAAAACCCACAGAAGATCCAGGATTTCCCAGGTTAAATTGCTTTAGTTCTGTATTCTTTATGAAGATAACATACTGGATTTAAAACTGTTCTCCAAAGATTACCCTGGGAGTGGGGTAGCTTGACCCACAGAGATAGAACTGGTGGCCTCAGCTTAAACCTTGCTCTATTGTTGCAGGCACAGGGGTTCCTCAGGGGCCTCGCAGAGGGGCCTGCCACCTGGACGAGTAGAAAAGCCTTGAAAAAATCATTAACACCTAAGTGAATTTGAAGTGTTTTTTTTTCTTTCTTTTTTCTGATTTTTTAAAAAAGATTAAACAAACGTAATGAAAGAGTGTTTGGACATAAGGTGTGAAACTCGCTATATCACTATTCCAGGAACATGCCAGGAGCTATATCTGTTTACATAAGCCTGTCCGTTGGAAGGAAAAATAGAATAGTATGCAGTCCTTAAATATGTTTATGCAGAATGTGTTATACCATAGGGAAGTGATTTTGAAATATCGTTAATTGATGGGACAGAGCACGTCTTATATGTTTAATTTATATCAACTCTTTAAAAATGTTTGCCTATGTATAAACAGAAAAAATAATTCTGGAGGAAAAATGCCAGAATGTTTACAGCATTTCCTGGTTTGTAGGGTCTTTGCAGGGCCTGTAAAACCTGATATCATCCAGCTGCCAGTCTCCCCGCCTGCAGCTCCTACCACCCCCACCTCCCCCTCCACCCCGGTTAAACCACGTGCTTCCTATTCCCCATATCTCAGTTAAGCATCTTCGTGCCAGCTGGCGCCACTGCCTGAAACCCCCTCCCTGCACTCAACTGCTTAGTTCATACCCTTACCTCCTTCAAGTTTGGCTAAAATACCACTTTTTCTAGGAGGCCTGTGCTCATGGAGACACTCCTATGTAGTCCTGTTCCTGCCTATTCCTTTCCCCATATCCAATCCCCCTCAGTGTCTCCTACTTTTGCATTTTTTCATAGTACTTTTCACTTAATTGTGTACTTTGTAATCATATTATGCAACATATATGTAGTTATAGCCATAGTTTTATATATATATATATATATAATATGTAGTTATGTATTACACACACACACACTTTTTTTTTTTAGAGTGTACTGTATGTATGAGCACCTGTGTATGTGTAACTCTCCTTTCCATAAAGTAAGTTCCATGATGGCAGATTATATTTGTTGTATTTAAATCCAATGCTTGGTCAGGTGCGGTGGCTCACGCTTGTAATCCCAGCACTTTAGGAGGCCGAGGCAGGCAGATCATCTGAGGTCAGGAGTTCAAGATCAGCCTGGCCAACCTGATTAGACCTTATCTCTACCAAAAATACAAAAATCAACGTAGTGTGGTGGCACATGCCTGTAATCCCAGCTACTTAGGAGACTGAGGCAGGAGAATCGCTTGAACCCAGGAGGCGGAGGTTGCAGTGAACCAAGATTATACCACTGCACTCCAGCCTGGGTGACAGAGAGAGCGACTCCATCTCCAAAAAATAAAAATAATAAATAACTAAGTAAATAAATAAATAAATCTAATGCTTACAATAGTATCTGGCATATAGTAGGCACTCTAAATAAATGTTGAATTAATTGGAGTTGGCATTATGGATGATTTATAATAAGAAGAACATAATATAATTCCATAAAACAAATGATTTTTTAATAGTGAAGAAAGTATGAATAGCATTAAAATGAGTAGCATAAATATCTGAGCAAAGTATTTTAGCACCAGAGGAAAAGTAAAAAAAAAAAAAAAAAAAAAAAAAAAAAAAAAAAATCTGAGTAAAGTTTTAAGATGTTTAAATACCTAGACACTTTCTGGTTTTGAAATTAAAAAAGTAAACCCTTAAATTTCGAGTTAATCCTTAGTGCACATGCTTTACCACCTGGTCACCTTGTGTGATGTTTAGTTTGAAAATACTATGGACATCCACTGTTTCCCCTTCACTCTAGGCCTCTGATCATCACAGGCAAAGGGAAAACTTAACAGCTCATTCTGCCCAGGTCTCATCTCTCCCACCTGAATTGCTGTTGTTGGGTCCAGAAGAAACTAATGAATCTGTACAGGTTTGGCCTTGACACTAGAGAATGACGAAGTAGCAGCTCTGATTCTAGGTTACTGCTCCACACCATCTGAGATTTAATCACTGGTAGCAAAGGGACTTACCCAAAAGATGAGTGTTCCCTTTCCAAATGTTAGAAATAATTAGTTTCGTGAGGCTTGGGGTCAATGTTCATTGGTTTGAAAAGAAAAAAAAAGATAGAATTTGAAGACTTCTGCAGTGTCAACTCTTTTGTGTCTTGCAGCCACAGCTAAAGCATAATGTAAAATACTAATTCAGGGAAATTTTATTTTGGAAAATTTTACATTGATATGAATTTCTGATAATATGTGTATTTTCTTCCAAAACATTTCTTATTAGTTCATTGCTAATTTGTCATGATTTCTGTGCCCCTCCATGTATCCTGAGGCTGGGCATGGTGGTTCACGCCTCTAATCTCAGCACTTTGGGAGGCCAAGGCAGGCGAATCATTTGAAGTCAGGAGTTCAAGACCATCCTGGCCAACATGGTGAAACCCCGTCTCTATAAAAAATACAAAAATTAGCGGAGCATGGTGGTGCATGCCTGTAGTCCCAGCTACTCAGGAGGCTGAGGCAGGAGAATCACTTGAACCCAGGAGGCAGAAGTTGCAGTGAGCTAAGATGGCACCACTACATTCCAGCCTGGGTGGCAGAATGAGACTCTGTCTCAAAAAACAAGAAGAGGACGAAGAAGAAGAAAAAGAGGAAGAGGAAGAAGAAGAGGGAAGAAGGAAGAAGGAAGGAGGAGGAGGAGGAGGAGGGGGAGGAAGAGGACGAGGAGAGGAAAAAGAAGAAGAAGAAGAAGGAGGAGGAGGAGGAGGACGAGGAGAAGGAGAAGAAACAACTTGGGATCATTCATTGACACTGAGGAGAGGGCGAGAGTCCCTGCTCAGAGGTGATCCCCAGGGTCACCTGGAGGTGTGGCAAAAGAGAGGATGAGGCACAGACTTTGATTCCTCCAAAAATCTCCATCAAAACCCAAAAATAGAGGGGTTTTTTTGTTTGTTTGTTTTAAATTTGTGCAACTGGAATTTTCACAAGTAAGTGGAATAGAAATACCTCTAGAAATCATGGTACATTTTTTGAGCAACATCACATTATTTTATTATCTAAATAAATCCAGAGTGCAATAAATGTTAATAAAATTTTAAGGAAAAAATATCCTTCACATACTTCACCCACCCCATCAATGCCATGTCTTAGCCATTTAAGATAACAATATTCCAAACAAAATGATCACATTCCTGGATGGTGGCCAGGAATGGCTAGATTGGGAGGGGTTCGAAGGTGGGAGCCTGAATTCTAAGTCCAGTTCTGCAGTGGCTCAACCCATGACATCTAACAAACCTAACACCTCTCTATCTCACTTTCTATTTCTATAAAATGAGCATCTCTTCCTTTATCTTTCTGGATTCAAAAAGAATCGATTGTAAAAGGAAAAGTTTTGTCATCAGCCTGAAGTATTGTAAATTTCCTTTCAGTGCAAGCAGGATTACATACAATTATTATTCCAATTTGGACATCTTAAAGTAAAAGTGAAGACAAATAAACTTTGCATACAAAAGCAATGCTTCCGGGATAAAAGTTTAAAAAAGCAAACACTATCAATGATGTAACAGAAACTGCTTAAGTGAATACAGGGAATTAATATGTCAAGTAACTAGTTGAAACTAGACGATGGTGTTTTGTTCACTGTTGCTTTCTAAATCATTTGAGTATTTACAACTAGGCTTATGATGTTCTTTGAGTTTTAATTAATAGACTAAAAACTCAAGTGAACTTTTTTCACATTTATTACCGCATAAACCAGACTGTAACTCAAATAGTCAAAATGGAGAGGCTTTACTGATGAACCCCTTACGAAGATGTCCGTAGGAATGGAGGTATCCACAGGCGAAATGAAGGCACCTGGATGCTAACAAAAGTGGGAAGTCATCACTAAACCTGGTGCTGAGGAGGAAATAGAGCTGGAGCAGTGGAAGAGAGGTTTCCAGTGGAAGCTAGAGTCAATGAAAGAGCTCAATCATTGGTAGTTCTCAAAAGCAGAGAGGAATCCAGAAGGAAACACCATGATCTCGCTCTCATCTCCACTTCCTGCTGGTGCTTCTGTTGGCAGGCGGACACGGGAACCTGGCTGTGCAATCTGCAGGGACAAAGAAGCCAAACAAAGGCAGAAAATGTATCTCGGGATTGGAGGTACAAGGAAAACACTGAGCCCAGAGGGATGGAAATTACAATGCATTTTAGTGTTGTGACAGACATTGGCATTTATGTGTCTTTACTGGAGCTGCAGTTCTGGAATGCCAGAGTAAGGATGCTACCAAGAGTTTCCTCGTTACTACCTTTATCCTAAGAATGAGTCTGACTCTGTTTTTGGTGGCAGTGGATTCCCACATCATCACTTAGTGGTCACTACTTGTCAGCACTAATTGCTGTGTTCTCTAAGCCGGAATTGCTCAGCAGCTGATAACTGTGGTGAATCAGCAATTGTTTATGTCCGTGCTGTCTTTGATGAAATCGTACCTGACTACAGAGAAGCTTGAGAAATGTGTTTTTTCTTCTCTGCAACCTGGGCAGAGGGCCCAGCTTACAGCACCCTTCCATGAACACTAAATCACAGTGCAAATTCACTCGCCGTGCGCTGTGCTTCATTCCACAGAATACGGAGCAGAGTCTCTCTGGGCAAAACTGTGCAGTGGGCAGTGTCTAGCACCATTTGTATTGCATATTTCTTTCCTGCCTCGGGCCCATAAAAGTAGCAAGTTTCTTTGGACAATCTCTGCTGCAGTCAGAACTCTCATTCATACTGAAATGTAAGGTAACAGTTGAAGAGGCACTGCCAGCTTCCTGCGGGAGGGTGTGTGTGTGTGTGTGTGTGTGTGTGTGTGTGTGTGTGTGCTCTTTTTAATAGACTTACAAATAAAAATGTCTGTGAGGGCCAAGCAGTCACATAAATGAAGACATTATTTCTACAAAGACCCATCTTGCCTAAGCAATAACTATTAAGGAAAACTGCCTTCCTGAAAGATGTTAAATTACAAATTTTATAAAATTAAAAGAAATGATTCTGTATAGAATGAACACAGGCTGAAAAGTTATATAATCAATTGAGGAGGGAACCATTAATGAGTTATATGAGTAAAGTCGTTCAAATGGGAAGTAAAGTTGGTTCGAAGAATACATGAGGAACAGAGATTTGTATAGTCAGTCAGGAAAGCAATCTGCTCAGAGACAAAATAGTTAATGTCTTATAAGACTATGAATCTTAACTTCTGGAGTTAAAGTTATTTTTATCTCCAGTGAACAAAATCTACAAGTTAATATGTGGTCCTAATCAACAGTAAAGTGCACATCAAACAAAGATAAATCCTCTAACGGAATAATTAATCCACCAGATAATTAAATAATCTTCTAGAAAATTAAATTAAATATTGGATGGGCCTGTTCAACAATGCATCATATGACATTGAAAGGGTGTCAGTCATTCCTTTGTCCGATTCCCGATCTTCTGCTAACTTTTCTTAAGAAAAGAATATAGTAACTTCTATTTTTCTCAGAATACAGCATGGTTTCCTTAGGTTTCTCAATGTTGATAGATTTAAACATAAAAGAGTCATTACTTTAAAAAAAATTCCCTACAAAACTACAAAAAAGTGGTCCTAGGTCTTACTTTTTTCCATCTGTAGTGACTGAACAGATGGTCATCGAAGCTGGAATTCAGAGTTTGGCAACGACGTGTTATGCCGAAGATGATGGCGAACAGTGAAGAGAAAGCCCAAGTAGCCCCTTACAGGAGCGGCTGGTTGGTGGGAATGTGTGACCCAGTGTTGCCAAGACTTCTGACTTTCTAGAAAGCCCCAGAAACCCTTTATAATAAATCTCTTGGTTTTTAAATATTGACAAATTAATTCAGAAGTTTAAAAGCACTGTATGGGCAACAATTTCAGGCTACCTCTGGTCAGAGAGTTTCCATCTTGCAAGTTTCTTCATAAGCTAAATAAAGCAAGCTTTGGTAGGGAAATTCTAGTTTATCAGATGCTTTTGTACACAACCTGTAATAGAAAACCAATAGATTTTCTCTATATAAATTTGGATTATGGAGCCTAGAATGTTTAAGTCTTCTCAGTTCAACAAGAGAACCTAACATCCATTGTTGGTGAATCCATCAATCAATCCACCACTCTATCCAGCAAATGTCTGTGGAGTGTAGACGATAGGCTGTGTGTGGTGCTGAAGATAATGGCTATTTGACTCCATCTCTCCTGGACGTTTTGCAGCCAAATTTCCGAGTCTCCAGCTTTTGATACCAGGCTGACTCCTTAATTCACTGCAGACTGACTCCTCCCTTCAAAACTTTTCTGAAATTACCGTTTTCAGAGCAATCCAGGACCACTTCATTGTTTAATTCAGCAAACATGTCTTCATCGTTATCCAGCCTGACTTTTCTGTGACAGTGAAGTCTGTTCTGATTTTTCTGAAAACGTCTCCTTGGGTGTTCAGGAAAGTTCTCTACTGCTTCTCTCCTTGCCACTACTGTGCATTCATGTTGTAGTAGGTTCTTCTTTCTTCACTTCTTGATTTTTTGAATTTATCGTCCCTTCACTTTACAATCTTTCTCCTATAAGCTCGGCATAGTGGCTCACGACTGTAATCCCAGCGCTTTGGGAGGCAGAGGTGGGTGGATCACAAGGTCAGGAGTTGAAGACCAGCCTGGCCAACATGGTGAAACCCCATCTCTACTCAAAATACACAAATTAGCCGGGCGTGGTGGCATGCATCTGTAATCCCAGCTACTCGGGAGACTGAGACGGGAGAATAGCTTGAACCTGGGAGGCGGAGGTTGTGGTGAACAGAGATTGCGCCACTGCACTCCAGGCCGGGCGAAAGAGTGAGACCCTGTCTCAAAAATAAAAAATAAAAAAGTCTTTCTCCTATAAAACTCCTCAGAGGGAATGGCACCCACACACACTGTGCCATCTCTCCATGCCCCCAGCATCCAACTAGTCACTGTCTCCTTTATATGCTGCATCCCTAACAGTCTCCAAATGATTTCCTTCTCCCTGTCTCCATCTGCTTTAGTTCAGGCTCTTCTTATTTTGTACTAATTGTAACAGTTAAGATGCTTTTGACCACAAGTAACAGAAAACAGGCAACATGGCTTAAGCAATATGGATATTTATTAACAAAAATAATTTATATTTGGGGCCGAGGCAGGTGGATCATGAGGTCAGGAGATTGAGACCATCTTGGCTAACACAGTGAAACCCTGTCTCTACTGGAAAAAAAAAAAATAGCCGGGCGTGGTGGCACGCACCTGTGGTTCCAGCTACTTGGGAGGCTGAGGCAGGAGAATCCCTTGAACCCGGGAGGTGGAGGTTGCAGTGAGCCGAGATAGTGTCACAGGGCTCCAGCATGGGTGGCAGCACAATACTCCGTCTCAAAAAAAAAAAAAAAAAAAATTACATTTGGACAGTTCTAGTGTTATTTAATTCAGCACCTAATCACACATAAGTAATTTCAATTTTTCACTTTTTTCTTAAGCCTGACCCTAGACACGTGCAGAAGTTCCAGCATCTTAACAGAAAGAATTACATCAATTAGCAGAAGGAAGACTTCTTTACAACTCACTTTAAGTTCTTGGCCTGATATCCGTTTATGTTTTATTGGCCAGGAGTGTATGATATGTCTGTCTAGAACAATCACTGCAAGAGAAATTTAAGCACATCCATCACTTTAGACCAGTTATGATTTACTTTTCTTCTGGGACTTACCTCCCTTCAGACTCATGTTGGGTGTATACATGAATCAATTAGCAGCAGTAGTAGTAATCATAACAATAACTACAAATAATAGCTAAATCTGAGCAGGCCAGACGCTGTTCTAAGCACTTACTTGTATTGCCTCATTGAACCCTCACAACAACCATATTTGGTAGAGAACATAATTATTCTTATTTTGCAGAAATGAAAATGAAAGCTTAGAATGGTTCAGCATTTTGACAAAGGTAACACAGCTGCCAGGATTCATACTCAAGCTGCCTGATTTCAGAATTCTGCTCTTACCCACTGATGTTCTACCTAATATGGGTTTTATTAGCATGAGAGAAGTATGTGGAGAAGGAGCTGCTGCTGGTGTGTCATTCAGTTCAGGCTGCTATTACAAAATACCATAGACTGGATGGCTTAAAAACAATGGAAATTTCTTTCTCACAGTTTTGGAGGCTGAGAAGTACGAGATCAAGGTGTCAGAATGTTCAGTGTACAGTGAGGGTCCTCTTTCTGGTTCACTGACGGTGCCTTCTTCCTGTGTCCTCACATGGTGGAAGAGGCCAGGGTACTCTCAGCATTTTTTTTTTCTTTGTTTTTAAGAGACAGGGTTTTGCTTTGTCACCCAGGCTGGAGTGCAGTAATGCAGTCATAGCTCACTGAAGCCTCAAATTCCTGGACTCAAAGGATCTTCCTGCCTCAGCCTCCCAAAGCTGAGGGATTAAAGGTGTGAGCTACTGAGTCTGTCCCTCAGGCCTCTTTTATAAAGGGCACTGATCCCATTATGAAGCCTCTGTTCTCAGGACCTAATCACCTCCCAAAGGGCCACCTCCTAATACCATCATCTTGGAGGTAAGGATTTTAACATATGAATTTAGAGAAGTAGGGGTCACACACATTCAGACCACAGCATTTGACTACCAAGCATCTGCTGAATTTCTACTGCTATGGGACTGTAATAATGCCTGCCTGCCTTCCCTTCTCTCTTTCTTTCTTTCTCTCTCTCTCTTTCTTTCTTTTCTTCCTTCCTTCCTTTCTTTCTTTCTTTTCTTTCTCTCTTTCTTTCTTTCTTTCTCTCTCTTTCTTTCTTTCTTTCCTTCCTTCCTTCCTTCCTTCCTTTTCTCTTTCTTTCCTTCCTTCCTTCCTTCCTTCTTCTCTCTTTTTTTTTAGACAGACTTTCGCTCTGTCACCCAGGCTACAGTGCAGTGGTGCCATCTCAGCTCACTGAAACCTCCACCTCTCGGGTTCAAGCGATTCTCCTGTCTCAGCCTCGTTAGTAGCTGGGATTACAGGTGCGTCACCAGGCTCTTCTAATTTTTGTATTTTTAGTAGAGACAGGGTTTCACTGTGTTGGCTATGGTGGTCTTGAACCCCTGACCTCAAGTGATCCGCCCACATTGGCCTCCCAAAGTGCTGGGATTACAGGCGTGAGCCACTGCACGTGTTTCTTATTTCTAGCCTTGCTCCTCTTCTCACCTCCCTCTCAAACCAGCTTCCATACTGCTACCAGAAGGTCCATTCCAAAACAGGAACCTGATTTTCTCTTGTGCTAATTGCTCAATGCCTCACAGTTACCTTTAAGAGAAGTCCCAACCTCCTTATGGAGCATGAGGCTCATCAACACCTGACACCCCATCTCCCCACCCTAGTTCAGAAAAAACTTTCCTTGTTCTCTGTACTTCAACGCTGCCTAATGAGTTACAGCCTCCAGATAATGCCATATTCCCTCATACTCTCTTGACTTTGCACATATGGTTATTATTATTATTTGGCCAAGAATGGCTTTAGGCTTTTTTCTTTTTTTTTCCCCCCAAGCATAGTATGACATTCCCTCTAGGTTTTCTTCACTGACATCATTCTGAGTTTGCCGAGCTTCATTTTTACTCCCATAGTGTTCTATGCATTATGAAATAACTTGTTTACCTTCTCAAGAGTCGCTTGAGTGTAAGGGCCTTGTAAGCTGCTTGAGAACAGTCATTGTGACTTATTCACCTCTATCTGCTCGATGAATCTTGGTATAAACACTGAAAAAATATACAGGATGACCCTCAAGGAGCTCAGAAATTAGTGATGTAAAACAAACATTTGAAATTAGGTATTTGTAGTTCAGGAAATGCTATAATAGATAATTGGCTCAAAGAGAGACCCTCATCACAGCTAAACACAACCTCTTAGTTTATGATAAGTTTTATCTGTTATGAAAACTAGCCCTTCAGTTTTGAGTACTGTAGTGGTTTTTAGGTGAGATTCCATGTGTCACATAGTGTTATTTCAAAGGCAAAGGCATTACCTTCAAGTTGTTATCCATTATCCACCATTCCCTAATATTTATGGAAAGCCTCTGTCTGTTCAGAGTAAGCCCAGAGTAGCTCCCAGTTAGGGAATTCTAAATGCAGCACTGCTAGTGAGTTCAAAAAAATATATATTTTGTAATAATACATAATACATGAATTATATATTGTACCTTATACTGTATATTGTATAATAATACTTATGGATATATTTATATGGAGCTACCTATATATTAAATATATAATCTATATTTTACTGGGGCCACATACATACACATTTTTTACTTGCTAAACACAACTAGGAATCCAGAGTCCAGAGATAATCCGGAAAAACCTCTAGCCCATCAAGACAGATTTGCAAAGTCATGTTTTTGACTTGTAGAAAATACCCTATTGATCTTTTAAGCGGAACACCCGCAATTTTGTTAATTACCTCTAAGACATATTAGGAAGAACAATTTCACATAAGGGATAAGGGAAGATAGGACTACCATGAACAAGAAAACAAGACAGTAGGACATTGCAATAAGAGGCAAAAAATAATACTATTGCTTTGATCCCAGTAATGCATAGTGTGTTTAATCCTTGCTTAGTTACACAAGGCAGCTGAACTGAGTGGGCATTTCACTGAAGAGAATGCCATCTGAGCACCACGCCCTCTGCTTCAACCATTCAAGCACTTACTATGTGTCAAGCATTGGGCTAGCCATTGAGGATAACAGAAATAAGTTAAGATATTAGACATGGCTTTCCTGACATTTAGATCTTGTTGCTTAGAAAACACATCTAACAGCTTAAATAGAGTCAAAATAGCAACATCTTGAACACCATATATTTATGCCTCTCACATGATGGTTTGGGTTATTTTGGTTGAGACTTCTCGCTCACTTCTCTCCGTCATCCCCGCAAAGCTAAATTTATTATGATCCTGGATGTCTTACCACCATGTTCCCATTGAGGCTGGAATACAAAATAAAAAGGAGGGTGGTATTTTTCTTTAAGGAACATATATCATTTCTGTTTATATACCATTGACCAGAACTTAGTCACATGGCTTTAACTTGCTACAAAGAAGACTTGGAAATGCAATCTTCGTCTGGGTGACAATACTCTCCCGAAAATGCCATTGCTGTAGCAAGGGGGAGATTGGATATGGTGGAACAGCTACTAGTCTGCCACCTCGTCTAATAGAAGATGGATGTTTGGATAAAGAAGCACACAAATAAAATGACTCCCAAGTCTCCTTCTCAAAATAGAGATTTCATAAGTTCAATTCTTCCCAATGTGACCTTCCCATTGAAATATACCAGAACCTATCAAAAAGCGAGTCTATAACTCCTCTAACACTAATTCTACCGAGGTGTGTGTTTACATAAGTCAGTGTACAGGTGCAGCTTCAAGCCCAGGTTCACCTTGATTTAGTTGCTTTTTTTATTTCTTACCTTTTTAAAGCCGGATTGTATTTTTTTCCAAATTGACAATTACCTTAAAATTCTTTTTATATTTTTGCCAAGCCCCCTGCAAGGCCACTATCAATATGAAAAAATGATTAGTACAAAGTAAAATAAAAAATTGAAATAACTCTGAATATTTAAATAAACATTGGCACATACAGTTTTTCTCATGGTAATAACCCTGAAAGTGTGGAGCCATCATCCATTTAAGGAAGCTTAGGACTGTTTAAAAATTGCCATCAAAATATATAATTATCCTTATTTTTCATAAAAGGCATGATGAAAAGTCCACACGTATTATTTGGAAGATTCATTCACAGAACACCTCCTTCTGTGAAACTGCTGGATAAATAAAGTATAGCAGTAGCAATAGTACAAGCTATCACTTATATAATACCTCCTATATAATTGTATTAAAAATTCTAAATATCTTTAATAGAATATTATCAATGTTTCTTGTTTTTTAAAAATTTGCATTACACTGTAAACAATATAAGGGCATTGAAAAATTTTATATTTCTCTATATTCCTTCCATACTTAACAACAACCAAACACCTACCATGTGTGAAGTTTCATGCTTGATATCAAGGACACCTAAGAGAATAGAAAACAAAAACACATGTTTTTAGAATAGGCAACTGCTAGATGAAGAGTAAATAGAAATTGATTAGGTGATAGATTTTTCTGGCATGGTACCTGCTTAGGATGAGAGAAAATAAAATTAGGCTGTTGGTCTCTTTGCAGTTTCCAACAACCTGTGGATAAATACCCATCTCTTGGGAAATCATCCTGCTGTAACATAGGTCTGGCCTGGCAAAACTTCTGTGGTATTCAGGGCAAGTGATTCTTTGCCTAATTTCTTCCCATTACTCATAATTACCCTCTGCCTAAATATCCCGGGTGCTTATCCTCTTGAGTATCATTCTTAATCTTTGAATGATCATCCCCCACACTTTATTTTCATTTGGCCACGCTCCCACTATATAATTATTTTAATCAGGAGCACCATCTTTTTTAACCGTGGTAGCAAATGATGCCATTACCAGAGTAGGATGGAAAATTAAAATTGTTAGAATCCAGTTTGATTTGCTTTGTGATGGTGAATCAGAGGCAATGAGGAACAGGGGAGTGTATGCTGTGTTGGGCCATAATGAAGATCAGAGGCTGCGTGCTGCTAGATTGGCATCATCTCCACCCTATGCACGGTTTTCATGTCAGAATGGAATTGTGGAATTTGTATCTTTTTAATGTTCAGGGAATACTTGAGAATTGAAGGTTGCACTTTAGCACATACAACAGTAGCACCTGCCTAGAGACTTTCAATAAATATTGGTTTAAATAGATTGAAACACAGACAATTTTAAAAGCATTGACTTGACACAGTGTTCCCCCAAACCCTGGTGTGCCTGCGAGTCATTTGAAGAGTTTGCTGAAATGTTGATTTCTAAGCCTTGTTTCTAGAACCTCCAGTTTGGTCCATGTGACATAAGGACCTGGAATCTGCAATTTAAAGAATTGAAAGATGCATCCCACATGATTCTGTTGCTGCTGGTATGTGGATGTCAACTAGACAGAATATTGGGGAATCTGACATAAATGGTGTAAGCTATGTTGGCCTGAATGATCTTTGAAAGTTAAGGGAATTGGGGATGGAATTTTATGGATTGCTCTACCTTCAATAGAGGTAGTCCATTCATTTCTCATTAAATTCATATTTGTTTAACTGATGGATACAAACACAAATATATTAATACAATGTTCCAAGGAGACAATAAAGATGAACTTTTCCGTAATAAAAACTACTCATTAAGGGCAAGGACACCTGAAGTTCCAAATTGCTTGCTCACTCCTGAAAACAATATTAAGGTTTTATTGTAAGTTTATTCATGTCTATGTTACATTAATCACAAGATGCTATTATAGTCTGCCCACACCAGTTCTTACATTTCTTTGTAGAAAATAAATGAGAAGACTAACAGATGTAAAGAGGATAGCTGTTTGACTGATTGATTTTACCCGCATGTCCAACTTTCTACTCCATGCTTACCAAATGAGAGGTAGAACATAAAAGCTTTGAATTACAAAAATATAAAAATAGAAAGATAAAGTGTTATTATTCATTAATCACCTCCTCTTTGCTTAAGAAAGCTGTTCTATCTGGGTAGAGGGCAATGAAGAAAGACAAAGGTTCCTATTTCTGCTTCAGAAGTCCACTTTTCCACCTTGTAAACAGTGTAAAACTCAATCCAACAAACTCAATTTTTCAGTAGAACCTATCATCAGTTAATGTCCCTGACCCTTATTTTTCCTATTTCTCTTCTATGGCATTTTCTAATTGTGTCATGTTGTGTCAGGGTATAAACCATGGAAGGAAAAAATGGAAGAGCCCAAACTGCCCATTTATTGGAAAACAAGCAAATTGGCCCACTATTGCCCTTAAATATGCTACTGCCGTTGCTGCAACAGTGTTGGTGATTATGTATGTTGAACTGTTTCTTAGGTGTGATGGGTTTTAAAATCCTGTTTCCTTAGTGATCAGATACTTAAATTTCGTAGACCCTGGCCACATTAAGAATGGGAAGTAAGGCCGGGCCAAGGAGGGCAGATCACAAGGTCAGGAGATCAAGATCATCCTGGCCAACATGGTGAAACCCCGTCTCTACTAAAAAAAAAAAAAAAAAAAAAAAAAAAAAAAAAATTAGCTAGATGCGGTGGCATGTGCCTGTAGTCCCAGCTACTCAGGAGGCTGAGGCAGAGGAATCTCTTGAACCCGGGAGGCAGAGGTTATCATGAGCCGAGATCACGCCACTGCACTCCAGCCTGAGCAACAGAGCGACTCCATCTTAAAAAAAAAAAAAAGAAGAAGAAGAAGAAGAATGGGAAATAAGACCAGTGACTAAGTGAATGTTATAGACCCATTGAAGGTCAAGCCAGTGACTTTACTAAATGCAAATCACCGAGTGCCTCTTCAATGGAAGAGACAGTGCCTTTTCATGGATCAAAGTATAGGTAGAGTCTGTCAAGGCCAGGTTTAAATTTATTTTCCTTATACTTTGTATTAATTGTGCAACCTTCTTGGGTTTCACTCTCTCAAGCTATAAAATGGGCATAATAAAACTCTCTTCATGGGATATTGAAAGGATTAAATAAAAGGGCATATCTACATCGCATCCTACAATGACCAGTAAATAATTCATGTTTAAGAAATGTTTAATTCCTCATTGTCTTTTGTAGTATGCATACACAGATTTTTAATTCTGTGCCTGACATAGTGTTTGGAAAATGAATGAAATCAAAGTTCCTGGTTCTGACTGCTTACAATCTAAAAATAAATAAAAGGCACACAAATAAAGAACAGCTGAACCAAGTAGTACGTTTACCACAGGATTGGGAATGGAAAGAATATTATTTGTTCTGATATCTGGTATATAAAAAAGGGGTTTTAAAATGATACTTACTTTTAATTTTCTTTCTGATTTTTCAACTTCACCATATAAATTTGAAAATCTCCTTGCACAGAGATTTCCAGTAGCTACATAATAGTTTCTTTTGTGGTCCTGTGACAATTTATTTTATACTTTCTCTGTTGAAGACACTTAAACTATATCCCCATTCTTTTTATTTTAACTCTCAATAATACTGTGATTAATCTCTTTTATTATGAAATCTTAAGAAGATCTTTATAAGTGTAATTTTAAGACTTTTAATAAGGCCAAACACCCATCGAGAAACTGTGCCTTAACGTTTGTATCAAGAGTTTAGCCGCGTGCATGGCTAAGATTTTAATGTGATGTAATGAGATTGGTCTTTGAAGCAAGGGCTCAGTGGTCCTAGTCTTGGTAGTAGATGATTTATTTTGCCTAAAACAGATGCTTTCCATGGGGAAAACCATGGAGAAAGAAAAAAGTGTGGATAATCTGGCTACCAAGATTGTCTCAGAGTTGAACTAAGAATTATGGACAACCAAGCGAGCCACTATGAATGAGACAGAAGCAAGACTCTGAGCTCCAGGAGAGTTTTGAATGACCTTTTAGCTTAATATTGCTTTGGTCTCTCTACCATCCCAGCATCTGAATTCTCACAGTGACCCGACACTGTGAGATCATTCCCAGGGCTTCTACTCCTTCATCTGTAGGAAAGGCTTTTGTACAGCCTGGATGCTTGCTGTTGACTGATTGTATTAGCTGTTTTCGGTATGTAACCGAAGTATTTTAACTGCCAAATATTGTCATTAAAACTGTTGAAAAATCTAGTGGTTTCCCCCTTTGACTATTTTCTGAAAACATGTGTTCCCTTTTCCCCAGTTGAAGCTGTAGAAACATCTGGTTGCTTCTCTCACTTCCCATTCTGCTCTGATGAGTTTAAAGTATACAATTGATTTAACCAGAAATAACTTAGCAGCTGATCATATTTCCAAAAAGAACCTTCTTTGCATCCCAAGAAAAAAAAATAAATGACTCAGAAAATCACTTTTTAAATTTGTGTTTAAATTTTCAGGTGACTCTACTGTGTTAAAAGCTGTTTTAGTAGAGTTAGGCATGGAGTGAGAAAAGGTAGAGCCAGGAATTTCATTTCCTCTGAATCAGCCTTGCTGAGATCCTTAGAAATAAAAACCACAACATTCAGAAATTAAAATGTCAACTTTGAATCAATTTGCTATAGCAAAGACAGTTTTACTTTTTAAAATTTAAAATGACAAATTGATTATTAGTGTACTTATAACCTTTTAGCTATGAAATGGAGTGCTACATCTCTTTGAAGGCTGATAATTAGTTTATATTTAATTGGATCATACTGAGAATATAATTTATGGGCCCTTAATTTTTTTCTTCTTTAATATACTTTAAGATGGTAACATTGTTTTCTTTACTATGAACCTAAATAATGCTGTTCCATGCTCTTAGGCACATTCCTCTGCATCTGTTTCCATCTTTCCCATATCTCCTGAAGTGTGGAAAGGGCAAATCCCATTAATCAGATTAGACAGACCAATACTCACCTTTGCCTCTGTCCAGCTCTATCTCTACACCAGATGGAGGGCAGATCTCACAGTACTCAGAACTGACCAGCAGATTTGCACCTTCTTTATTTACAAGAATTAAATGCGACTGGGCATAGAGGCTCGTGCCTGTAATCCCTACACTTTGGGAGGCCAAGGCAGGTGGATCACTTGAGGTCAGGAGTTTGCAACCAGCCTGACCAACATGGTGAAACCCTGTCTCTCTAAAAATACAAAATTTAGCCCGGCGTGGTGGTGCTCGCGTATAATCCCAGCTACTGGGGAGGCTGAGGCAGGATAATCAATTGCTTGAACCCGGACTGCGGAGGTTGCAGTGAGCCAAGATTGTGCCACTGCATTCCAGCCTGGGTGATAGAGAGAGACTCCGTCTCAAAAAAAAAAAAAAAAAAAAAAAAATTAAATAAGGGTGTCAGAAGCAGACAAAAGAGACATACAAAAATCTCAGGAGACATGAAGGACAGTAGGTTCTGAAAACAAACCAGCAAATGTATTGCCCTATTTATTTTCACAAATACTACTATTCCCCTTAACAATTAGGATTTTAAAATTCAAAATTCTGATATATCAGGAGGAGTCCTAAACATACTGATTTAGTTTGCCAGGGTGGCCATAACAAAATGCCACAGATTGAGTGGCTTAAAGAACAAAATTTGATTCTCTCACAGGTCTCCAGGCTAGCAGTGCATAAGCAAGGTGCTAGCAGGAATGCTTTTGTTCCAACACCTGTCCCCTAGAGAGTGCAGGTGCCTGCCTTCCTCCTGAGCCCTCACACAGCCTTTCTTCTCCGCTTGCACACCCCCAGTTTCTATTCTGAAGATGAGACCTTATAAGGACACCAGTCTTATTGGATTTGGGCCCCACAAAAACAGTCCTATTTTACCTTCATTTTTTAAAAGACATTATATCTTAATAGAGACACATTCTGAGGTCTTCAGGGTTAGACAGCAACATAAGAATTTGGGAAGAATACAATTTAGTTCATACAGTTCATAACATTCTCCTCTTTGGACCCCCCAAATTGCTACTCTTCTTACATGCAAAATGCAATCACTCCATCCCAACAGCTCAAAAATCTTAACCCATTTCAGCACCAACTCTAAGGCCCAAATCTCATTAAAATATCATTTAAACTAAGTGTGAGATCCAACGTATGATTCATCCTGCTGCAGAATTTTTCTCCAGCTGTAAACCTGGGGGAACAGACAAGTTATCTGCTTCCAAAATATAATGGCAGGACAATCACCAGATATACATTCTCCTGCCAAAAAGGAGAAATTGAGAAGAAGATGGTGTCATAGGTCTCAAGCAAGACCAGATCCTAGTATGGTAAATTGGATTAGGTTTTAAGGCTCCAGACTAATTCTTTTTGGCTTCATGCTCATCCTCCAGGCCTGCTGGTAGGTATGGAGGCCTTATATTCACGGCCCACTAAAGTGGCCGCATTATATCCTGAGTTCCTGAGTGGTAGCCCCTCCACAGGAGTTGGGTAATGGCAGCTGGGCTGCTGAGATTAAGGGGGTAGCCTCAACCTCAGAAAATGAGCTGGATGCAGCCTTGATCCCTGAGCCCGTGTCCTCCAGGACAGTGGCAGCAGTGACAGTCCTTGTAATCTTTGAGTTACCTTTGAGTCCTTCTTCCCTTTCCTGGAATGAAAACATGTGCTTGCAGCCAGATCGCTCTCTTATCCCATCCTGCAGCATCCCAGAAGTCTGACAGCCTTCCTTCCTATTGTCCTCTCTCTGTCACCTTCAGTCAAGGCTGGCAGTGTTTCCCCCATTTCTCTCTATTCATAGCTTCCTGGGAGGTGGCTGATTAGATCCAGGAGCCACGTCTGTAATCTCTTTACCAAATAATTTTCCAGCCATACTTCCTGTGTTCTCTCCAGAACACACTTTCTACTTTTTGGCAATATGGACAGGCTGATAATTTTACAAATCATCAAGTTCTGGTTTCTTTTTGCTTAACAGTTGCTTTAATTTATCTCTTCCAATGGCATTTTGCTATAAACAGTCAAAAAATCTAGGCCATAGCTTTGACACTTTGTGTAGAATTTTCTTTGCTAAATATTCAAGTTCATCCCATACAGTATGTACTTTCCACAAAACACTACAATTCAGCCTTTTTTTTTTTTTACTTTCATAACAAAGATCATGTTCGTTCAATTTCCAGTAACATGCTCCTCATCTCTGTCTGAGACCTCAAAAATCATATTTAACATTCATCGTATTCCTACCAAAAGTCTTTTCAGGCAGTGTAAGATCTTTCTAACATGTATTTCAAAGCTCGTCTAGTTTTTGCATATTACCGAATTCCAAAGCTGCTTCCACATTTTTAGGTATTTGTTACAGCTGCACCACACTTCCCTGTATGAAACCTGGTTTCCTTTGCTGGGACCACCGTAACAAAATACCATAGACTGAGTGACTTGATCAGCAGTTTATTCTCTCACAGTTCTTAAACTTAGAAGTCCAGGATCAAGGTGTCAGCAGGGTTGTTGAGGCTTCTATTCTGAGGCTTCTATTTTGACTTGCAGATGGCCACCTTCTTGATATGTCTCCACAGAGTGCTTCTTCTGTGTGTTCCCATGCCCAGTTTGTCTTCCATTCTTATAAGAACATGAGACAAATTGGATTTGAACCCACCCAAGCAGCGTCATTTTAGCTTAATCACCTCTTTTCAGATCTTATCTTTAGGCCAGGTGCAGCAGCTCACGCCTGTAATCCCAGCGCTTTGGGAGGCTGAGGTGGGCAGATCACGAGGTCAGGAGATTGAGGCCATCCTGGCCAACATGGTGAAATCCCATCTCTATTAAAAATACAAAAATTAGCTGGGTGTGGTGGCACATGCCTGTAATCCCAGCTACTCGGGAGGCTGAGCCATGAGAATCCCTTGAACCTGGGAGGTAGAGGTTGTAGTGAGCTGAGATCACGCCACTACCCTCCAGCCTGGTGACAGAGGGAGATTCCATCTCAAATAACAATAATAATAATAAAGATTTTATCTCTAATTCAGAGGCATTCTGAGGTGCTGCAGGTTGGCATTTCAACATATTGTTTTATTGCTTTTTGTTTGTTTGTTTAACATTTATGGTTGATTATAAAGAATATTGTAAAGGATACAGATGAAGAGATGTGTAGGGCGAAGTACAGGTGAAGGACTGTGGAGGTTCCACACCCTTGCTGGGGGCATTACCCTCCAGGAAACTCCACGTGTTCAGGTGTCTGGAAAATGGCACTTCAACATATTAATTGTGGTGGCAAAGGGCACAAGTCAGCCCATAGAAGATATCAAGTTAAAGATAAATATATATGTGATCAATTAATTCACCAATATTTTCTGATAGCCTATGCTCAAATCACCAGAATAGTAATGTGTGTGGAGATCTAAAAGTCTGAAGACACAGTTGAATCCAGCTTTCTCCCTCTCTCCCTGGCCCTGCTTGAATACATTGAATGGACGGCTGCGTCCTTATCTCATCTGTTCTGTAAAGCATTTGACCATAATTCCAAGCAGCATCCCATATCACAGGCCCTAAAGTGCTCTCTCTCAAGAACTCACCCAAAGCCCAGCTCAAAAAAGTAGTATTAGTGGGAGGGAGGGTCATGGGAAGACGATGCTACTCAAGTGTTTTGAATTTTAGTCTTTAGATCAAACCAGGAATTTGAAGGTGACTCCTTTACTGTAGTACATCAATCCCTTAGCTTTATTCAAAGGAAATTTTCTTGGCTTTATTTTTTTAAAGAAGATTCCACTATATGAATTTCTCTAAGAAATTCTTTCACGTGAAATTCGATGTACTGACTTTTTGGACGGTGGTCTATTGAGGACATTTTCCAATAAACTGCTTTGTGTTCTTCTTTACAGGATCTCACACACACACAAATTTATTTTCAAATTTAATGTTTAAAAAATTATTTCATTCCCACCGATTTGTAAAATCTATTTTTGTGTGTGAGTAAGAAATGTGTGATGATGATTTTTTCTCTTTTATTGCCAAAATTGAATTAAAAAATATTTCCATAATTTTATTTTCCATTTTTACTAAGACAGTCTTCATCTATACTTTATCACAGATGTAGGGATTGGTATTTTTTCCAGCTTTATTGAAGAATCACTGACAAAAATTGTATATATATAAGGTATACATGATGTCTTGATATAGGCATACATTCTGAAATTATTACCACAATGAGGCTAATGAACATATCCATTACCTCACATAGTTTCCCTCCCTTTCCTTTCCTTTCCTTTCCTTTCCTTTCCTTTCCTTTCCTTTCCTTTCCTTTCTTTCCTCTGTCTCTCACTCTCTCTTTCTTTTTTTTTATGTGGTGAGAACACTTAAGATTTACTCTTTTGGCACATTTAAAGTATGCGTTACAGTATTATCAACTATAGTTATCATGCTACATATTAGGTCTCCAGACCTTATTCTGCATAACTGAAACTTTGTACTCTTTGAATGACATGTCTCTATTTCCCCTACTCCCTAGCCCCTGGAAACTACCATTCTACTCTCTGCTTCTATGGATTCAAATTTTGAGGTTCCACATGTAAGTGAGATCATAAGGTGTTTGTCTTTCTGTGTTTGGCTTTTTCACTAGAATAATGTCCTCCAGATCCATTCGTGTTGTTGAAAATGGCAAGAATTACATTTTAAAGGCTGAATAACATTTCATTGTGTATGTGTGTGTGTGCATAGTGTGTGTGTATATATACACACACACACACTATATATATACACACTACATATATACACACACACACACTATATATATATATATATATATATATATATATATATATATATATATATATATATATTTGAGAGTTACATTAAATTACTTTGTGGAACCTCCTTACTGTTTTCTGTAATGACAATACTAATTTACATTGCCACCAAGAGTGTACAAGTGTTCTCTTTTCTCCACATCTTCACCAACACTTGTTATATTTTCTCTTTTAATTAAGCCATTCAAACAGATCTGAGGTGATAACTCATTGTACTTATGGTTTGCATGTCTCTGATGATTAGTGATATGGTTTGACTCTGTGTCCCCACCCAAATAGTATCTCAATTGTAATCCCCATGTGTCAAGAGAAGGACCTGGTAAGAGGTTATTGGATCATTGGAGGAGTTTCCCTTATGCTGTTGTCAAGATAGTGAGTTGTTTCTCACAATATCTAATGGGTTAAAAGTGCTTGGCAGTTCCCGCCTTTCCCTTTCTCTCGCCTGTCACCATGTAAGATGTGCCTTGCTTCCCATTTGCTTTCCCCCAAGATTGTTAGTTTCCTAAGTTCTCCCCAGCCTTGAGGAACTGTCAATTAAACCTTTCTTTATAAATTACCCAGTCTCAAGTAGTTTTTTTTATAGCAGTGTGGAAACAGACTAATACAATTAGTGATTTTGAATAGCTTTTCATATACTTGTTAGCCATTTGTATGTCTTCTTCAAAAAAAGTCTATTCATTTCTTTTAAAATATTATTTATTTATTTATTTATTTATTTATTTATTTATTGCTATTGAGTTGTTTCAGTTTCTTATGGATTTTGATGGTTAACCCCTTATCAGATGTATGGTTTGCAAATATTTCCTCCCATGCATTCCATAGGCTATTTTTTCACTCTCGATTGTTGATTTTTTTAAATGTACAGCATATTTTTAGTTTGATACAGTCCCTCTGGTTTATTTTTGCTTTTGTTGCCTGTGCTTTTGGGGTCATGCTAAAAAAATGTTGCTCAGACTAACGTCATGAAGATTTTCTCCAGTGTTTTCTTCTGTTATTTTTACAGGTACAGGCCTTATTTTTAAATTTTTAATCAATTTTTAGTTGATTTTTACATATTGCATGAGATAAGGGTCCAGTTTTATTTTTCTATATGTGGATATACAGTTTTCTCAAACATCTTTATTGAAAAGACTGACCTTTCCCAATGTTTTGTTCTTTGTACTCTTGTCAAAGGTAGTTGACTTTAAGTGCCTGGATTCACTTTGAGGTTATTTATTCTGCGCTGTTGGTCTATATGTCTGCTTTTATGACAGTACCATATTATTATGACTACTATAGCTTTCTATTTGAAATAAGGAAGTGTGATGTCTCCAGTTTTGTTCTTGTTGAGGATTGATTTGACTATTTGGGGTCTTTTGTGGTTCTTTATAAATAGTAGAATCATTTTTTTTTTCCTAACTTTGTGAAAAATGCCATTAAAATTTTGATAATGATTGCATTGACCTTTCAGTGGTATGGTCATTGTAGCAATATTAATTCATTGAATCCATGAAATGGCCTATTTCTCCATTTCTTTCACTATTTCTTTTATCAATGTTTTATAATATTCAGTGTACAGATCTTACACTTCCATGGTTACATTTATTCCTAAGGGAATTCATTTTTGTTGCTATTTCAATGAGATTGTTTTGTTGTTTTTCAGACAATTCATTGTTCATGTATAGAAGCACTAATAAATTGTATATGTTGATTAGTTTTCTGCAACTTTACGGAATTCATCTATTCTAACAGTTTTTGGCATCATCTTTAGGGTTTTTTATGTATAAGATTATGTCATCTGCAGAGAAAATTTTACTTTTTTTCAGTTTTGGATGCTTTCATTTATTTATATTTTTTATATAATTGCTCTGGCCAGGACTTTAAGTACTGTATTGAATAGAAGTAGCCAGAATGGGCATCCTTTCCTTGTTCCTAATCTTAGAGAAAAACTTTCATCTTTAAAGGTTGAGTATGATGTTAGCTTTAGGTTAGTCATATATGGACTTTATTGTGTGGAGGTACGTTCCTTCTGTACGTAATTTGTTGAGAGTCTTTATCATGAAGCAATGTTGAATTTTGCAAATATTTTTTCTGCATATATTTAGATGATAAAAAGTTTTCATTCATATTCTGCTAATGTGGTGTATCACATTTATTGATTTGTGTATGTTGAACAATCTTTTACCTCACTTGATCATGGTATGTGATGCTCTTGATGTGCTTTTGAATTTCACTTACTAGTATTCTGTAGAGGATTCTTTTACATCTGTGTTCATCAGTGATGTTGGCCTGCAATTTTTTTGCCCTTGCCTGGCTTTGATATTAGGCAGATGCTGGCCTTTTAAAGTGAGTTAAGAAATGTTCCTTGCTCTTCAATTTGTGGAATTAAGAGTTTGAGAAGGATTGGCACTGGTTCTTTAAATGTTGCTTAGAATTCACCAGTGAAGCCACATGATACTGGGCTTTTCTTTATTGGGTGGTTTTTGAGTACTGATGCAATATTCTTACTCATTATTGATCTGTTCAGATTTATTGATCATGTTCTCATTGAAAACCACCTGAAATCAAAGAAATGAACAGACACAAATAATGTTGCTCTTTATTTCAATGAATGTAAAATATCTTTAAATATAGAACTGTAATACATATACATTATTTTCTAAAAAGTCTGAAGTAATAGTTATTCATGGCTGATTCGATCAATAAAGCTTCATGGGAGAGGTAATATTTATAATAAATATGAAATGAGGCATGGAAAAATTGGCTTAAAACCTTTAATAAAATTCTGAGGATTTTTTGCCTTTTTCTGAATGACATATTCTAAAATCTGGCAACTCCACAAATAGGATTTGAATGAGTCTTCATAATCCTATTTGTAAACTAAACTCAGTTCTAATTTATAATCGAATATATACGCTAGACTATTTTCTACTCTCTGGTGTGAATTTCCAAATTAGATTAAAGTCTTATAAAGGCCTTCTCACTTTGTTGGCTGGCATGCAAAAAGAGACAGCATTTTGGGCTCTCAGGGTGTAATCAACAAGGGCCTTTCATGGAATTATAATCCAAGAACTGCTGGACCTTACCAGGTCGTTTAGTATCCCACATGAGAAGTCATGTAATGTCACATCAATCCTGATCTACTGGCTGTAGGAGTCAGCCCACTCAGATTTAAGAGGAGACACAAACCTTATCTCCCAGTGAGAGGAATATCAGAGAATTTCAGGACCTCTTTTGAAATGACTCCATGTATATGCATTTCGTATTTGAGAACTCTAATCTTCAAATATTTTATTAATGTAATACAATGAAATACTTATAATAATGTCTAATTTTGGCAAAAAGCAGTTATTGTTCATAAGAAAATATTAATAGAAGAATAATGAATTTGTTATTATTGTTTTCTTTGGTAGGCATCATCCTTTATCCTTGTTATGTAGTCAATAAACAATTCTGAGCAATTTCTCTGACTAGGTAAAAAAAAAGAGCATTAATTTCAGATGGAATGATTTATAAGAGGTTTAATTATATGTGTAAGTACAGTCAAATCCTAATTTTGTTTTACATTTTTGATATCTTTGAAGTTGAAATGAATCTTAGAATCAATGGGGTATGATTGTTGAACTGGCAACGGTTTTTCTTTCTTAGTGGTACAAAAATAAAGGTATGACCAATTATCAATGATGACCTATTTTATCATCTTTGATGAAATATGACAGTTGTTACTCAAAGTTCCGGAATAACCAGATACTCAAGATAAAATAACTACATCCGCTATTTTGAGATATTTTCACTCTAACCACAAATGAGTCCTAAATCTTAGATATTGCTTGAATTACACTATCCTAAAAACCTGTTAACATTCATTTTTTTTTTTGTAATGTGCTTATTTTTCTAATTTGATTCTAGACTTCTAAGAGAGCAGCATTAACTATCTCTGTCAGCTGAAAGGCCCTTTAATTGACTTGTTCATATTGACTGAGATCCTAGAAGGCAGCCTCTGTTAATGGTGTGTCCTGATGAAAGACAAGGAATAAGTTTTCCAGCATCAGACTTGAGTGCTCATGTAGTATATCACGTTATTTCCAATCACTTAGCTTTTTCTTGTGATAGCAACAACATGACTTCTTGAAAAATGAAGCCCTGCACCATGTTATCTGAAAAAATGTAGACCTGTCTGTGACCAATAGAGCTACAAGTTTTTCAGTAAAAATCCTGTCTTAAATTTTAGGTAAAAAATGTGTCTTGAGGGGAATTGTATTGCAGTTATTATTAAGAGTGTTTGTATCACTACATCTTTTGATGAGAATGGTGTTTTGTGTAGTATACAGGTGTGCGTGTGTGTGTGTGGACATGTGTACAGGCATATAAATCTGCAAACAGATATGTATTTATTCATTCAATTATTATTTAAAGAATTACTGAATGTCTAAAATATGCTGGTGTATAATGACTACCAATCATCCCTGCCCTTAAGTAGATTACAGTCAACCTCTCATAAATTCAATTCTTCTTCTCTACCTTTTATGATGTGGAAACATAGCAACTAGTACGTTGTAAGTCTTGAGTAAACACTAGCCTATGTTTTCAGTTTTTTATTTAGAAAATTACTTTATTTTGATTTCATCTAGTTTTTTTGTTTTGATTTTATCTGGTTTTATAAAACACAAAGTATTTTTTTAAATGGTACATTCTTGCTCAGAAACCAAAATTGCCAATTTCATATATTTTATGATTGTAAAATATCCTTCAGAATAATTAAATGACCTTTGTGGGGTATCATGGAATAGAAAATCCTCAAAGACAAGAAATCCATAGCCTTATTTTATTTTTTGTTATATACCTGTAAATAATCATAAACAGGAGAGTGGTTAATAAATATTATTCAGATATGGGGCTGTGAAATAGGAGATACAGGCATGAAATCCTATTTTTATTACTGTCATTATGCTGATGATCCTCTGGCCAGTTCTTTCTGGTCTGTGTAATTGCGAAGTTCTTCATATTTTATTCATTAGAAGAGCTGCTCTGTGCCCATTCTTCTTATGTTGCTGCCTCGTGCTGTTTCCAGCACTTCCTAATGGGTGTGATCAGTGGACTCCATCAACTTTCTGTCTGTGCCTTGCTCAGACCTCTAATGAGTATTAGACTTGCAGCCATCAGTCATGTTTCAAGTGCAGACATAAATGAATAGAGAATTTTTGTTTGTTCATTAGCATTGTGAAAAGCAAACTCACTTTGTCTCCTTCCTGCTCTCTTTGATGTATTTACCCACCTATTATAATGAATTTGAAAGGAAACTTGATTCATGTAGGTATTTATTTCAAAGGTTCTTGCTGGCTCTTTTCTCACCTTTTTTCACTTTTTTTTTTCTTTTACCATAAGCAGATAATGCTTATTAACCATCAACAATAAAATACTGTAGAGAGGATTGTGATAAATTCTTGTTGAATCGATTGTGCTAAGGTGTCTAAAAGGGTTGCTTTTTGGGAGGGAATTAAAGGAAGGAATATGGGGAGAGAAGAGGGAACAAGAGAGGTAATAATAATTTGGGGAGAGGAGGAGGAGAAAGAGAGCAAGAAAGAAAGGAAGGAGGGAGAGAGAGAGACAAATGCGGAGACAGAGAAAAAGGAGAACCAGGAGAGAAAGAAGACAGAAAAAAGAAATAAGAAAGGGCAAAGGGCACTTACCCAATTTTGTGTAAGAAAGATCATATAGGTGTTTATGTGTAAGAACGTGTGTATGGGTGTGTGTGTGTATGTGTGTGCGTGTGTTTATGAGTGTGTGTTTCTGGGTTTATGAGTGTGTGTGTATGAGTGTATGTGTGAGTGTGCAGGTATGAGGGTGTATATGAGTGTGAGTGTGTGCATGAGTGTGAGTGTGTATTTTGTGTGTGTATATGTGTGTTGAAAGGAACGCAATTCTTAATAGGGTAAGGCAATTCAAGAGTTTATAATATAAACACAGTATACCCTCCTTCCATTTAGGTTTCTTTGTTCACCATTTGGGTGAAAATTTATTCTTTTACTCTGAGCAAGTTTAGTTTTTCATCTTAGTATATTTTACTTAGACAAAGAAAATTTTAAAAATGCATTACAATGCAAAATAGCAGCTTGTCAGGGATCAGTATTATAGCGTTTTTGAGTGCACGGCTGGAAATGCGATTCTTTTTTGTTTTATAATGAGTGAGCTCAAGATAAAATGTTGATAAAGACTAGATACTTTTGAAGATAAAATACATAATTGAGTTTCAGTTGCTCAACTTATTTTATTCCATACTTCTTCTTTCTTTTCAGCAACTAAATTATCTTAGAAAGCATTAATGGATCAATATAATTCTATCATATTGCTATGGTACGAATATTTGTATTCCTCTAAAATTCATACTTTGAAACCTAATCACCAATGTGATGACATAAGAAGGTGGGGCCTTTGGGAAGGAACCAGACCATGAGGATAAAGTTCTCATGAACAGGATTAATGCCCTTAGGAAACAGGCCCAAGAGAGACCCTAAGCCCTTCTACCTCGAAAGGACATGTCAACAAGGCAGTTTCCCTGATTCAGAAAGTAAGCGCCCAGTAGACATGGGAATTGCCTTCATTTTGGACTTCCCAGCATCCAGAATTGTGAGACATAAATTTCTGTTGTTCATAAGCTATCCAGTTTATGGAATTTTGTTATAGCTGATCAAATAGACTAAAATGCATACCAAATTTACTTTTCATAAGAAAAATGCACTGAATTTAGTATTTTCTACTACAGAGTACTTATTTCAAACTTTCTACAATTTATAGTAAATGTGTGTTAATTAGTTGATGAAGCTATAGAAAATATTGAGTTCCTTACATAAGAGCTCTCACCCTTTGTGACATGTTTTCAAACACAAAAATTCCATAAAATATGCCATCACCATGAGGGATTTACACTTTGGTTAAAAGACTCAGAATATAAACAGCAGTGAATTAGTTGTTGTCTTGATAAATGGAAACAGTGACTTGGAGGTGAGTCTATTAACATGAATAATCACAATGGCATTTTGATTAGCAATGCAACATTTACTCCCTGTTCACTTAACACAAAATTATGGATTTATCGAACATCTTATTTAAGAAAAGATTAGGAGATTTTGGGGGAAATGTTAATACCTCCTTGTGTATATTATACACACACACACAGCATCGTAGGTAACAAATATTCTTCAAACTTTGTAAGGAAATATTTGGAAAATGGAATGTTATACATATAATTAGTCTCAATATTGTATAAAGAAATTACAACTTGTTAAAGAAGTTAACAGAAATAGCCCAATATAAGACAGTATGCAGTCAGTCAATAATTTTCATTTTTTTCAAAGTGCTATACAGTGGAGAAGAGGAAACACTTTCAAATAAAATTGTAAGAGAAGACTTCTTAGAAGAAAAATCATTTAAAAAGGGCTTTGAAAAAGAAGAGAAGTAGAATTTACGTATGTCAAAATGTGGAAGAGTGGAAGTCAACTATTCCTGCAGGAAAGAATTATGTTAGCAGAAATTCAAACTAAACAAAACAAGATTAAAAAAAAAAAAATGAGTAACAACCCAATTTGATTGAGGAAGAACATATGTCTGGGAGGGTAGACCAATATGAAAAGTAGCTTGGGGGTCCAGGAGTAGAGGTTTTGAATAGCAGATTGCTAGTTTTTTGTTTCTTTAAATTCATTTGCAAATAAGATACTATTGAATGTTTTGCTGGCAGAAAGCATTGTAATTAAATAGTTTTTTTTGTTTTTTTTTTTTTTTTTTTTTGAGACGGAGTCTCGCTCTGTCACCCAGGCTGGAGTGCAGTGGCCGGATCTCAGCTCACTGCAAGCTCCGCCTCCCGGGTTTATGCCATTCTCCTGCCTCAGCCTCCCGAGTAGCTGGGACTACAGGCACCGCCACCTCGCCCAGCTAGTTTTTTGTATTTTTTAGTAGAGACGGGGTTTCACCGTGTTAGCCAGGATGGTCTCGATCTCCTGACCTCGTGATCCGCCCGTCTCGGCCTCCCAAAGTGCTGGGATTACAGGCTTGAGCCACCGCGCCCGGCCGTAATCAAATAGTTTAAGAAAACTAGTTGAGTGCATGTGTGCAGAGTAGATTGCTGTGGTGTGCAGAGTAGATTGCTGTGATGTGCAGACAGGACAGAGCAAGCCCACACTGCAGATTTGGAAAGAAAGTTTCGATGGGGGAGAGTGTTAGTAAGAACACTATAACCTATAACCTAACACATGTGATTTGGTAAGAGTGAAACCTAAAACTAAGTAGCTCATTAGTGTTTAGCAATCCGTGGTGTCCTCACACAAGAATTCCTCATAAAAGAAAGGGAATAGAGGCCTGACAATTTTAAATAAAGTTCAAACCTTGTAATCAGTGATTCTAAAATTTACACAGGCTTTGCTGTCTTGATGGTTAAGAGGCTAGCGTTTGTTGAACGTAGTATTAAACTTGTCAACCTAAGGCTGTGAAAAATGGGAAAACATGTGAGAAGTCTGAGTGGGAAAAAGGACACACCACATAGTAACATGCTGCTCATTTGATGGGGCAGCTGTCTGTCAAACAGCTCAGAAAAGAATGCAGAGCTGGAGAACCAAGACTTTAGGCATTTGTGTGTAAGCAATAGATAAAATATCTATGACGAAGGACAGAGGAAAACACCCTACATCTCCAAAGGCCTGGTCCACTGAAGGGTGGTGGGGTGGGAGGAAGACTGATAAACCCTTCTACATGGAGTCACTAATGAACACATGGAGAGAGGGATAGAATGAAGAGAGGAAAAATGTTATCATCTTCCCATGGAAACAAATGAAAAGTGAGCATGAGAGAGCGTTTGACACAGGAATTGGGACCTAGTGACGTGTGTGTGTGTGTGTGTGTGTGTGTGTGTGTGTGTGTGTGTGTGTGTGAAGCAGGGTAAACAAAAATCACAAGAAATCTAAATGAACCTCACTGATATTTTCAAATCATGGAACAGAGTTCGCTGCAGAAATGAAGCAAAAGGGAATGGGAATGGGGGCTAGTGAAGAAGGAGTAACTGTGGGAGATGCTCCTTTGGGACTCTTGTAGCAAATTTGTGAGAAAAGTAGCATCATCACATGCACACTAGATTTATGTTTGACCAAGACAGAAGCAGAGCAACTGCCTGCTTTTAATTCTAATATGAGTTAGTTAAACCAGAAATTTGGTGACCTTCTCTCAGTTCCAAGTTAACCTTTATTTTTTTCTCTGTATTTTATTTGTCTCCACTTATCATCCTACCTTTCTTTAACTGGAACCGCTATAACCTAACACATGTGATTTGATAAGAGTGAAACCTAAAACTAAGTAGCTCATTAATGTTTAGCAATCCGTGGTGCCATCAAACAAGAATTCCTTATAAAAGAAAGGGGATAGAGGCCTGACAATTTTAAATAAAGTTCAAACTTTGTAATTAGTGATTCTAAAATTTAAGTGTGTAAACTTGAGTAAAGTTTTCGTGTCACTTGATGAGTGTGAAATAAATGGAAGAATCTTGGGCTGTACTCCCCAAGTGTCTGGAAAGTTTTCAAAAACCCATGTCCTGGGTAAAATGCATTAATACATGGCTGTATGATATCCATTTTAATGTTGTTGACAGCTTTGGGCAGAGAATTCTAGCTTTCCCTTCTATATATATGTACCCTCTTTCCTCCACAATAATTAATTTTTAGTTGAGTCAATGACTGTCCAACCCAAAAACAAACGAACAAAAAACATGTCCTTAAGACATCCCAGATCATTCTGATTCAAGTAGCTAGATGCTATACTTTGAGAGACGCTGATATAAGACTTCTAAGGAAAAATTTCAACTGATTCCCAGTTACATGATTAGCCTATCATTCCTAGGTAGCTACTGAGAAAAATTGTAGATGTTCAGGCCAATTAGACTTCATAGAAACAATGATACTTATTAGAACAATTATTTCTACAAGGTTTTTGTTTTTTTGTTTGTTTGTTTGTTTGTTTGTTTTTTCTTTTCTGTTAATTTGTTTTTTAGATAAATCAGTAGGTAGACTAATACAGTTGGAGATACAATGCAGTTGGGAATATCCCCAAGAAGGTTGAGGATACATATTCAATAATGATCTGTAGTTTTACCAATGTAATGATTATTTGATTTATACTATTTTAATATTGATTCAAGAACAAGTGCTCTGAAGATATGTAGTATTCTTTTATTTCCATCTCTGGTAGGACCAGGTTTCACATAATATGTAAAAATATTATTGGGATTTGGAGCCATAAGATCTAAATTCAATATCTTTTTTCTTTTCGGTGTGATTTTGGGGAATTTGCTAATCCGTTGTTAGCTACCATTTCTTTATCTGTAAGATGAGAACAAGCATCTTAACAGCTTTTTGTTGAGAGGGTTGAATGAGTTATGTGATGTGAACCTTGTTTTGAAGGTTAGTGCTATGGATATCCAACTTTCCTCACTGGTTTGTAAACTGAAATGGCGGGTGTATTCATAGAAGAAATGACTTTAGGCTGGGTGCGGTGGCTCATGCCTGTAAT